>NC_056742.1:209309579-209357079 GCF_019279795.1 Protopterus annectens | reverse complement strand
TGTTTGGTATCTACTCCTCTGAAGTACAGGCTAACACAGAAGGCCTCTGGCTAATGAAGTTCACAGATGGCTGTAAACTAGGAGCCATAGTCGAGTCCCCAAATTATGTGGAAATCCTACAGAAGAGCCTTGCTGAGACAGATGCCTGGTGTTAGAGAGCCATGGCCTCAAGCTCACTGCCGAAAAGTGCATTGTCGTCCCCTTTGGTAAAAACTCTGTACCCATGAACTACTACATAGACAGCAGTCTAATGTGTGAAAAGAGGCCTTGGGACCCAGGTGGACAGTAGTCTGTCCTTTGATAGTCACATTGCCACAGTAGTCAGGAAGTCCTTCTATGTGGCACACATCATAATAAAAGGGTTCTCATCCATGAAAAAAGAGGTAATTGTTCCCCTCTACTTGACACTCATTAGACCCATTATAGAGTACAATGCCCCTTTTGGAATATACCTCACAAGACATCTGCAGAAACTGGAAAGGCCACAGAAGTACCTCACAAAGAAGATTACTGGCCTCAAACAGATGCCCTACACTGACCATCTCAGAAAACTCCAGCTTTACTCCGTAGCATATCACCTACTCTGAGGTGATCTTTGAAAAACATATAAAGCTATGTCAAACCCAGAGCTGTTGGACATGGTACACCTAAAGAAATCCTTTTCCCTCCGAGCTACACGCTCTAGGGACCAAAACCTTGTCACCACAATAAACAGGACATCCTGTAGGGATAGAGTGCTGTCCCAGAGACTTCCCAAATTCTGGAACAGGCTAAACATCTATATCAAGCAAAGTTCTTCATTAGCACTCTTCAAGAAAAATCTTGATGAGTGGATGGGAAATAGGAAATACACCCTGGGGATCACTTCTGTGTTTCTGCTCGACAGTGGCACAGGAAAATAACTTTCTTGGGTGGCGTAAGCCAGGGAACCTTGTTGGACAGGCTTACATAGGCCCTCAGGCCGATAGCCTAGTACCTACCTATGAACCTATGTATGTGTGTGCTCCAAATACAGGTGAATGTGTGCATATTCCAAATTCTTGTGTGTGTTCCAAGTAAGTGTGTGCATGTGTGTTTGTTCCAAGTACATATGTATGTGTGTGTTCAAGTACAGGTGAATGTGTATGTGTTCCAAGTGTGTGTTTGTGTTCCAAGTACAGGTGTATGTCTGTGTTTTCCAAGTGTGCATACGTGGTGTGTGTGTGTGTGTGTGTGTGTGTGTGTGTGTGTGTGTGTGTGTGTGTGTGTGTGTGTGTGTGTGTGTGTGTGTGTGTGCATGTGCGTTTTCCAAGTACATACATGTGTGTATGTGTGTTTAAAGTATGGTTTAAGCACTTGGGCTTCAGGCCAGTTATTTTACATTAAGAAGGTTCGTGGTCTGCACTCTTGTGGGAGGAGAGGCTGGACTCTGCCCTTCTGAGCTGGGAATTTCTGGTTAAAGGCTTATAGTGCCTGCATATTTGAACTGTTTCTTACTGAAATTGGTACACCTTGTTTGCTGTAGCATAGACTAGATCCAGGCCTGCTGAATCTAGCTTGGTATGCTTGTTGTTTGTTTGCTTGTTATTTCCCTGAAATGCTAATTCCACCTAAAAAGTGGCGTTTCAGTGCTTCTGTGGATCCCTAGTGATATCTGCATTGCTTACTGTACTTATTTCCTTGTTTCACTTGAAAGAAAGTTACTGTTTGTCGATTTTGCATTTAAGTTACCTGTAACACATTGCATTTAAGTTACCTGGCACTTGCTCACTAAAGCAATTATATAAGTCAGCACTAAAAAATTAAAAGCACTACACCCTCACAAACTCCCCTTGAGTACCTTGTTCCCCATTGGCCCTTTTTTCAATTATAAAGGAATTCCCAATACTATTCTAGCATGTCCAAAGGTCAGTTGTCAATCTCCTCTCCGGTCCAGCTGGTGAATCTGGGAATCTTGAGGCAATGTTACAACTGCCTCATGTACACAGACAACCCTCTCCTCCTCCCAACAAATTCCAACACATGTGAGAGATGCAACCATATAGCCAAACTGGAGGCTAAGCTCTCTCAACTCAGTACTGGCGTAACCAGTCAGGAGGAGAAGGAAACCACACTCACTACAATTCCAGTCTCACATAGACCTACCACGATAGCAAACCAAACACATAAACACACAAAAACATACTCGGAGGCTCTAAATAAAAATCTGCCTAAGCAGCAGAGACCTCCAAAGCAGACACCCAAGAAACCGCTACCCCAAAACAAAACACGTGCAACACATAGCTCACAAAGCCAGTGTGCCAAACAGTCACAGCCCTTAAGGCTAAACAACACACCTGATACACTTGTAATAGGTGACTCTATCATCAGGCACACTGACGTCCGCTCACCAGGCTGAATAAGGAGAAGGTCATGGTGAGCTGCCTGTTGGGCGCTAGGATCCGCCACATAACAAAAGCACTCAGGTCACTCCAAGGCAAGTAAAAATATGACTCAGTCATTGTCCATGCTGGTGTGAATGACCTGAGACGTACCTCCCTGGACTACATGAAAAGAGACATAGAGGAGCTCTCTGAGCATGTAGCCCAGGCGGGTATGACCCTGACCTTGAGTAGCATCTTACCCTCTCCAAGAATGATGCCACAATATGAAGACAAGATGATCAATTTCAACAATTGGCTTAAGTACTGGTGTCATTCAAAGGGGATCCAATGCCTGTCAGCCTGGGATGACATGCTCGACAAGCCACGATGCTTCGCTAGGGACGGCCTGCACCTGTCACCCCTGGTCTTTCGGATATTGGCAAAGGCTCTTGCTACTCCCATAGTGCCTTTTTTAGGCAAGGCTCAAAAGACAAACCCACCTCCATAGGTACCACAAAGGATAAGAAACTAAGAGTAATGCTACTTAACGCCAGAAGTCTAAACCTCAAGATGCACGCACTCAAAACTCTCCTTAGCATGCAGAACATCGATATCTGTGCAGTAACAGAAACCTGGTTCAAGGCTCCCGAGAGCACCCCAGCACTACCAGGTTATACCTCATACCATGCTTTTCGGCCCCAAAACTTGGACCGAACCACAAAAGGAGGGGGAGTAGCAATATTCGTCAAAGATACCCACACCTCCAGGTTGGTGGCACAGCACGAAGCATCAGAGACTATCCATGTGCAACTAACAGTGGGTGAAACTGCCTTCCAGTTTATAGCCTGCTACAGACCACCCTCCCAAACCCAGGAACCCCATTCGGCCTTCCTGAGAACACTGGAAAATATGAAGGTCTCTCCAAACACCATTATATTGGGCGACTTCAACTACCCAAACATAGACTTGGAGCATTACTCTAGCTCCAACACCCTAGCCCAAAGGTTCCTATAATTTATAAACTCAAATGCTATGGAACAACTTGTTACCACTCCCACAAGAGAGGAAAACATACTGGACCTGATCATCACCAACATGGGGACTCTATGCTCCAGACCAGAAGTGTATCCCTCACTGGTAAGATCAGACCATAAACTAATCTCACTGGATATTCACATCCCGACCCCACCCCCTGCCCAGAAAACCACAGTGAAAAACTTCTCTAAAGCAAATTTCACACTCCTCAAAACCGAGGTGGAATCCTTCAAAGCCCCCGGACCTGTGGAAAATACGGCCCAGACCGCAGAATCCTTTATAAACGCATTCTATGAACACCTTCAGGAATGCATGGATCATGCAATCCCAAATAAAACCAAGACCCAATCCTCCAAAGGCAGACGTCCTATCTAGTGGACCCCAGCCATAAACAAACTATACAATAGAAGGAGGAAGCTACTACATGATAGAGCAAAATCCCAAAAAGGGAAGGCATATCTGATCAGTATTAGCAAAAAACTATGGGCACTCATAAAATCGTCTAAGGCCAGCTTCGAGAGAAAAATTGCACAGGACACTAAGGATAATCACAAGGCTTTCTTTAGTTATGTTAGGAACCTGGGTGGGAATTCTCAGATATGCTCAGAATTAGTCCAAAATGACAAAAAACACACCAAACCCACAGACATTGCCAACATCCTAGCTGACAGGTTCAGTGCAAACTTCTCCCCCCGTCCCCACCAAAAGGGCAGATATCTATCCCAGCAGAGTGCTGCCCCCCTGACATCTCAGATGCTCAGGTAAGAGCTGCCCTCTCCAAAGCAAAAAACACAGCATCAATGGGACCAGAAGGTTCTTACATGAACTCCCTGAAGAGCTAAACCCAAACATAAAACTACTGTTCAATTTCAGCCTTACTACAGGATATGTACCCAAAGAGTGGCGTACAGCAACAGTTGTCCTTCTCCACAAAGGTGGTGCCTCAACGGATCCTGGAAACTATCGCCCCATAAGCCTGACTAGCTTGGTCTGCAAAGCTATGGAAAGGATCATCATGGACCTCATAAATAAAGATATTGGGGACCTACTGACTCTGGATCCTACCCAGTTCGGCTTTATTAAGGGCAGATCCTGCCTCTTAAACCTGGTTGATTTCTTTGAAACAGTCACCAAGGCCATTGACGAGGGGAAGGTGGTCCACACAGCCTACCTGGACCTCACAAAAGCCTTCGATACAATACCCCATTCGGGCATTATAGATAAGCTCACCAGCTTAAATATAAACCCCTATGTCACTAGATGGGTTGCAAACTGGCTCAAGGACAGAACCCACATGGTTAGAATTTCTGGAGCCATGTCAGACTCCAAACCAGTTACAAGTGGCGTCCCACAAGGCTCAGACCTGGGATCTCTCTTGTTCGGTATATATTTCTCGGCGGTACAGGCCAACACGGAAGGACTGTGGCTGACCAAGTTCGCAGATGACTGCAAACTGGGCACCATAATCGACTCGCCAGCCTACACAAGCATCCTCCAAAAGGGCCTCATAGAAACAGACAACTGGTGCCAGAGCCATGGCCTCAAGCTAAATGCCAAAAAGTGTATAGTCATCCCTTTGGCAAAAACAAAGTGCCCACAAATTACCACATAGGTTGTAATCCATTAAGTACGGAAGAAGTAATTAGGGACCTGGGGACCCAAGTTGATAGCAATCGCTCATTTGACAACCACGTGGCCAAAGTGGTTAGAAAAACATTTTATATAGCCCACCTAATCATGAAGGGATTCACATCTAGATCAGGGGAGGTCATCGTGCCTCTTTACTCATCCCTCACCAGGCCCATAATTGAGTACAATGCCCCTTTTGGGATGTACCTTACCAGACACCTGCAGCAACTGAAAAGACCCCAAAAGTACCTCACCAAGAGGATCAAAGGGCTCAAACAGATGCCATATGCTGCCCGGTTAAAGAAACTCCAGCTCTCCTCAGTGGCATACCACCTGCTCAGAGGCAATCTGTGCCTGACGTATAAAGCCATGTCCAACCTGGAATCAATGGACATGCTGCACTTCAGAAAATCCAAATCCCATCGAGCTATGCACTCGAGAGACTTGAACCTCAGCACTAAAATAAATAGGACATGCTGTGTATGTGTGTGTGTGTGTGTGTGTGTGAAATGCCCGAGTAGTTAGTGTTACTCAGGCTCAAACCCTGTACCTTAGGGACAAGATGCAAGAGCCTGAATTCTCTACCCATACAACCACATGTGATTCAAGGAGTTGAGTCCATAGCTCTCAACTGTTCAGATTTTCACAGAATTTCTGGAATGTTTGGCTCATACTTTTGTTCTGTTCTTCTTAAAATTTGTGATTTTTTTGGCAAATCACTGAGAAATTAATTCACTAGATAATTATAGCCTCATAAGTTTCACACTTCCTATCATTCAGGAACCCCCCCCCCATAAATTTTGGCTTTTTCCAGATTTCTTGTGCTGCAAAGTTGAGAGATATAGTTAAATGTTTAGTGCATTTTACAAGGAGGTAAGTGCGTCAAGGGAAGAGATGTTTAGTGCTGCTGATATGAAGCCTGTTTAGTATCACAACAGGAATTATACTTGCTTTTAATCCAGAAAGCTGTGGGTTCTACTCCCAAAGTATGTAGATGGATTACTGATACTGTACTGTGTTGTACTTTAAAGGGGGTGGATGCTGCAGTCTTGAAAATGTTCTCATTTGGAGAAAATACCTAGTAACTATGAACCTGTTATCTGTTTCCTTTGGAGAAGATACCTAGTAGCTATGAACCTGTTCAGTTTGCCGTCCATTCCCTATTACAATATTGCTAGCTTTTAATTTTAATGCAACATAGGCAATTTATTCTTTGAGGGCAACAGACATTTATTTGTAGATGAAACGATACAATATAAAGTTGTTTGCTAGCAGCAACATCTTCATTAGTTACATATCTGTTTAATGTAGAATTATTTAGATGAATTTTACTTATGCAGAGATTATGCATATTTGCTGATATTGGAGGTCAGTAATAACAGAAGTATGAGTAAACTTTTATGATGGAAATTATCTGAATTGGTCAGTTTTGTCATTATTGGTTCATATATTTTGTTTCATTGCTTTCTGGAAAAATGTTCAAAACAATAAATTTAGATACTTTAACAAGTGTGCTGTATTATACAAGGAATATAATTTAATATAATCTGGAAGGTGAATCAAAGAACACATATATGTTTGCATGGTCCTGAATATGAATGCAAGGGGTCTAACTTTATCTGCCACTGGACAGATGCATTTTATTTGAATGTGGGTTTCAATGCTGTTTCAATGAATGTGAGTTTCAAGAGAAGAGAAGTTTTAATGCTAAGTCTGTTTTCATTGTGAGACTGTATTGCTTTGTTTAACAGATGTATATCAGTGTTTGTGCTATAAAATTAAAAATAATTTTTAAATTAAATCCAAATAATTATTGCAGAAGTAAAGAATAAAGCAGTATGCACATTACAGTGTTTATTGTAAATGGGGAGAAATAGCCAAGTAATGGGACAATGGAATGGCTGCAGGGGTGGTGGGGCTGTGTATGGGGGTCCCATTTGACCATGTTTTTGTGGGGGGGGAGGGACAGCAAGCTCAATGACAGCCCTGGGCAGTACAAACTCTAGCTATGCCACTGTTTGTCGGTGTAGTAGATTGAGGAAGCATATATATATATATATATATATATATGCAAATGTTTTGAAGATGCATATGAAGTTGCCTTTCAACATTATTGCTAGACTCTGTTTTGTCCTTCTCTTTATTGCATTCAGTTAATAGTTTAGTTTTACTTGTTTATTTTAATTATTAAATCTTCTCTGACCTTTGCATGTCATGTAACTAGACAGTGATTTATGCAGGGCCGCTTGCCAAGCAATTTTCAAGCCTGCTGGACTGTGCATATTTTACTTTGTAAATATTGCACATGCCTAGCTCTTTCTCAGTATAAGCAAAGTATGTTGTCTTAATACCATGTGTGAGAGATCAGTTTATATACTTTTCAGCTGTCTAGATTTTCGCAGAATGTCCAGACTTTTGCCTCATATTTTTGGACTGTTCTTTATAAAATGTATGGTGTTCTGGTAAATCACTGAGGGTTGAATTCACTAAATAATGAAATAAATTTGAGTTTCAGATTTCATATCCTTCAGAAAAATGCATGCTAACAGAAATTCTGTTTTTCTAGCAACTTCTGAGTTTACAAGAGTGTTATTTGACATATGTTCCTATTTTTGGATCATTGACCCCCAATATGTTAGGCTTTGTCCAAATTTCTTGATATAAGACATGAGAGGTATCGAAGTATTTAAATTTTCACTAAGAGGATACAAATATAATAAAACATTGTTAAAAGACTTGAAGAATTCCCTAATATAAATGCCAAAAACAGAAAATCCATTTAGAAGGAATCACTTAAGACAGTTTGCTTGGAGATATAGAAATGTTTTACCAGTATAAAAGCTTTTCTCATATTAATCTTTTCAAGAGCTCCAGACCAGTTCTGGCTCATTGCTTTATCAGTATAAGCGGACTGTTGCTTGCTTTCATGGTTGCATTTGTACAAGGTGAAAGTTGCACACTTTCTAAAGGATGAAACTGTGTTGAAGCCAGTTGGATCATTTTTTATTAACATTTTGCAGACTCTGTGAATGACTTGTGAGTTATGTTAGATTTTTCTAGGAGATACTGACAGTTTACCATAGCAAGGCACCTACATCTATATTTCCTCTGAGTCCTGAGGCATCCCTGAAAAGTTTTGTTAGCTGATTACCAGGAAAAGATAATAGTTGTGATTTCTCATTAACCACAGTCCTAATTACAGAAAAGGGTTCACTTGGCCTCTTAACTGTGAATGAAATGACCTGTGCTGAGGAGGGGGGTGGGGTGGTCATCTATCATAAACCATTATGTCATTTTGTCAACATGAGTACTAAAAGGATTTATTAAGATATGTTGAGTTTAATATGTGAATAAAAAGAGTTGTCTAAAGGATAGACCAAAAACATGCACCTAGACCAAACAATCTTTTTTTCTGAGGAAGTAAAGGCCAGTGAACTTTCATAATCTAGCTAAGTAGTACAATGCAAGTTTGACTGGAATTAAATCATCATCATTATCTTCAACCCCCCCTTTTTTTCTGATTTTCTACATGGAGTCTGCTGTTGCTTATTGTCAGCTATCAACATCTCTCTCTCGATTCAGTGCAGTTCATTTTATGTTTATAAAATAAAACTGTATTTTAGTTTTATACAAGTTCAAAGTTTGATACAAGTTCAAATGTTTATATAAATAAAATACTATTGTTCTGGTTATATTTCTGGTTTAATATTTTGTCTGTTTTTCGATTTGCGTTTGAATGCTGGTATCCCAAAATTCCACTGCAGTGGGTGGGGGTCACATAATTATTTATGCAAATGTTATGTTAATCAGCATACAGATTTTGGCCAGTTGTACTTACTTTTCATTGGGCTTTGTCCAGATTTTTGAAGTTTCCAGGTTGAGAGGTATGGGTGCTTATCTCAGGCCAAGTATCTCTGGCACTGCATCAAGTTTTATTTTTGTGCAATCCTAAATTATAAAAAGTCATAGGAACCAAGCATTAAGTTCAACTATTTGAAGAGTAAATCTGTCATTCAGTTTTACCTTTTTTTCTTGAAATAGCAGAGATTGACTCAGGGCTGCTGCTTTTCCAAAAGAGGTAATCAATGTGCCATCTATCCCCAACTTTTTAAAATATGCTCTGGTAAGATACAATATTCTCTGCACCTGTGTATGATAAATAATTGACAATCTGCCCATTAATTTCATTATTTATTTCAAACAATTTAGTTTTCATGACCATTTTCTGTTTCAGAAACATTTTCTGCATTCATGGTATTCTGGCTTTTTGCTTAATAAACTCTTCATTTTCATATTTCTGCCTCAAAACATGCAAGTCTGTATGTGCTTTATTTCTGACTTTACATGTTTTATAGGACTATCATTTTCTAACCTAAATTTTGTAATACTGATTATATTCTGTGCGTCAGCTGTTATTATACCTAGTAATCTTCAATTAATCCAGTGGGATTGCCTCCATCTTAGTATATTACATGGGTCTCCTTTTTATATTCATGATGCTTATGATACACACTGAATGTATGTCTCATGTTTGCATTCTTACTATATGATCCACATGTTATTATGCCCAAATATATTTAATCAATTAATAGCCTTAGTGTACTAGTAATGCCACTTGCACTACACATATTTATTTGTTTATTTTGAATATGTTAACTGGGGTAGAACACTGATGCCATTGGACTTTCTTCAGTTTTCTCCCAGGTAAACAGATTCATGACATTACATACCCAACAGATGACAAATTCCAACATATATAAAAAAAAAAAAAAAAAATATATATATATATATATAAAATGTGAATATCAGAACTGGCTTGACAGTATAAAGGTAATGGGTACATGATATATATACAGAGTAGCTGTCAAAACATAATATATACATGCATTATATACAAAATGAATATCAAAGTGAGCACACTGTAAACATCATGGGAGGGGGGCAGAAGTACAGAACAACAAGGAAGCATGATGGCAGCATAATTCATGAGCTCTGTATCCTGAATAGATAATTGCATTCATTTCAGAAAGCAAAGCTCAAGAATCTCACCTATAATTAGTCACTAGTGGCGATTACTGGAAGACTCTCTCATTGGATACTCGGAAATCACCCAATAGGTCTTTAGCGGGGGATTTGTGCAAACCTTCCATGATTGTGGATACCCTGCAATTAGTGGAGAATATCAATACCCTTACTGATTTGGTGTCACAGGTATTAACAAATACCAGAAGCTATAAAGCCCTTGCAATTGGCAATGAAGAAGAACTCCAGCAATCAGAGGCAAAGGTCTGTTTTCTGGAGTGAATGATTACAGCAAACATGCGCCACATACAATATATGCATTCTGTCTTACAGGACCAAAACCTCACACTAGATAATCTAAATCAAAAAGTTTGTGATCTAAAAAGCAGGGAGTGACAAAACAATTTAAGGCTAGTGGGTATGATGTAAAAAGTAAACTTGTGCAATCTGATAGATTATTTTTAAGACAGACTAACCAAACTGACAGACTTGGAACATCCTTTCATATTAGAAAGGGCCCACAGAGTTCTGAGGCCACCCCCCCAAGACAAATCAGTCATCAAGGCAAATCATTTTTAAACTTTTGAGCTATGCAGGAAAAGTGGCACTCTTATAAAAAGAGGAGAAAGAGTTTATGCTGGATATATGCCACGCCCATTTGTCTCAGGACTATTCTCAACAGACAGCAGCAAAAAGGAAACCATCCACCATTGCTCATACTTGATATTCAGAATAAGCAATCCACCAGTTTTTCATTATTCAGCCATCTTACAAATTAAATGACAATCAGGACATCAGAACTTTGACATCTGGGAGCAGCATTACAATTTACAATGTTTGCAGGATAAATTACTGCCAGTAGACATCCCAAATTCAGTGAGGTCTGGACCAGTGGCAAGAGATGCCATGCAGGACAGGAAAAAAGTACAGATGCATCTAGGAAAATATGCTGTGGTATCTTAGGCCTCAGATCTCAGTGCAAGCCGGGCTAATAAAACTGCTAACCTAGACCAAGGTGAGCAGGCCAGGATGGATTGCCCAATCAGGCCAAAGAAATCTTCTGCTTAATAAGTAGATACTTCAGGAAGAAAGGCAAGACAATTCAGGTTCTAGGGAAGGATCAGAGACTTATTCATCTTCTACAATTGATCTAGATTGGGGTGAGTAGATATCAGATCACCTGGACAAATGTGGCATCAACAAATCCTAATAAGGAACAAAATGCACTATAGCTTTTGCTCACCAACATGGAAAATAAGATGTTGGATTTGGTAGGAGCAAAGCAAGAGATGTTTAACCACCCATTTATGTTAAGATCTGTTCTTTCTATCCATGCTAGCCCAGCTCTGCTAAAAGTGAGCATGAAGTTAGAGCAGAGGTGGGAGTATACCACCTATAGAGAACAGATTGTTTTTCAGGGTCTGAACTGTTCTTAATCTTTAGATCCTATATTGCTCTATTACTTTGTTTAACAAGATTTTGTTTTATGTTTGGTCCTCACTGTCACAATGCTGTTTACTATATCAATAAATGGAAGGAGAACCTCTAAAATTAAAAGGAATACCTTTAAAGTTAAAAAAAAAAAAAACATAAACCAGATATACTATTCTTACAGGAGCTGAAGACTGCAAAAAGTCATAAAATATGTTTATTGCCTTTTATGGGGAAAAAAGCACAGTTTGTCTGCTAAATGCAAATCTGGTGAAGCAATATATATTAATGAAAAACTGCGAAGGGAGAAAGAAGGTATGTCAGTGGCTAAAGAGGATGGGTTGATCATTCTAACGGTCATAGTTAAAAATATTACTTTAGTCTTATGCAGTGTGTATGGCTCAAATGTCGACTCTCCAAATTTTTATTGGATTTATTTGGAGGTTATCTTTTACAAAGATGGGAGATTTGATCCTGATGGGAGGTGATTATGATGTTACCCTAAATTCTGTAATAGACAGGATGAACCCTGGATCTCAAGGGGATAAGACGTCTCAGAAAGTTCTGAACAGAGAAATAAGGAATATGAGTTTGTATGACATATCAAACATTTTAGCAGGAGGAGGTACAGAATACATAATTTTTGCACTGAGTAGAGCTGCATGGAGCCAATTATATTACCAGCTTCTGTAGATCTAAATTAGTGCTAGGCATCAAGATGTTCAAACCTCGCCTTGTACCCTAAATGATCACTTGACAGTAGGTATTCATTTCAAATTAGAGAACATTATCAGCACTAAAGTAAGAACATGAAGAGGAGACTCTCTAATTTTTCAAGACCAAACAAGCACAATATGTGGGACAGGAACTCACCAAATACATACACTTGCAATCTATAAATAGCATGTGACCCTCAAAGTGGTGGAACTCTTGCAAGGATAAAGTAAAATCAATTTACAACTCAGTTAATGCATCTATGATGGGAGAAAGGGATGTAAAACACAACAAGACAGACATTCCATTACAGAGATGCTAGGATCAGTCTAGAGAATGCAAGTTTAAGGATAAAGAACAATTACATGACAATAAGATAGCACAAACAGAACTAACTAGGAGAATGAAAGAGAGGGCTGATCTAACTTTGCAAAGGGGATCATTCCAGTTGGGTCTATATCACTTTATCAAATTGCTATTCATCATATAGAAATTCCTCAGACCTCTGTTTATCAAAACCACTATTCATCAATCAGTGAAATTTTCTTTGGGCAAACTAGTGGTTGGTCGCCATCTGGAATTTGCCCTTTTCCCCACTGAAGTACAATCTCAGAGTTAGTATATTTAGTTAGGGGTGTGAGAGGGCACAACCTCCCACATTGGCGGGTTTTGGGGCCATAGCCCCCCTCACCTTGGTACATTTTAAATTTTATGTTTTCTTCACAGTGGCATGGTTGAACTACTGTTGGTTTGTCCTAGTTAAAATTTTGATGAATACCAGCTTCAATAAACAGACGTTCAATGAATTGCTATTTGCCGGATAGCAGTTCGATAAAGTGATATAGACCCATTCCCGGCATGGGCATTGGGCAGTAAATGCATCAAAATCTTAGCTTTCTGAATGAGGCAGAGGAGATCATAGAGACATACACATGCAATCGGAAATGGGAATCAAACCCTCAAGCAACCTGGTTCAGTAGCTGAAAGTTTTGTAAACTGTTTTGTAAACTATTATCAGAAACTCTACTCCAAGCTAGCAAGTCCCGGCGACAGAGAAGCATTACCTGATGCTTCATTAGGGGCACCACCCCTCCAAAGAAGGTAGCTGCCCAGAATAGCCTTTTAATTCAAAAGGATATTAATGATAATGAGGTATCCACAGCCATTAACTCCATGACTCTCCTCTTTTACTGAGTCTCCTTCACAGTGATGGCATGTGTTGTCATATGTTATTACATTTCTATTTGTTCTAAGACTGTAGAACAATGAATAGACCTTGATAGTGTATTGTATTTGTATCATTTTCCTTTGAATCAGATAAGCTTTATACATGTTGAGCTTGTGCCCTTTAATAAGTATGCAATGTTTCTGAAGTAAACCTCTCCCTCCACTATCTTCTTGTTCACTAGCTGCCTTAATGAGCGACTTCATTCTGTAAAATGGCTCTCTGCAACTTCTCCTGCTCTCCCTGTGAAGATAGGTGCACCTCAATGATCAATTCTTGGCCAATTACTGTTTAACATATTTACTAATCTATTGTATACATCATGTCCACAGTCATCACTGGTGCAATATGTAGATGACTCAGAAGTTATCACCATAGCTGACTCCCTCTCTGACCTGAATATAATGATGCAGAAATCCTTCTTATCCATCGAAAATTGGCTCACTAAAAGCCAGTTAATCCTAAACCCAAAATAGACCAAGCTCCTACTCTTCATCCCCAAAACAATGAACCATCTTAAGTCTTCCTTTACTATCTCATCCCTCAATAATATCCTTATCTCAGTCTAAGCACACACCAAACTACTAGGAGTCATCATTGGTGACCACCTCAAATTTAATCTGCACATTCACAGCAACATTTAGAAAAGCCACCAAAAACTCAGACTCCTTTACATGAACTAAACGTTCTTATCCAATAAAGCTAAGATTTCCCTGTCCCATGCCTACCTCCTCCCCACACTATTCTGTGCTTCACAAATCCTTTTTATCATTCAAAAGACTCTCCTAACAAATATTGAATCCTCCTACAATAAAGTTGCAAGATTCTCAGCAGACAATTCCTACCACTCACACCACCACTACTTTGCTCTTAAAAGGTTAAATAAACTGGAATTCCCTCACCATCTAATTCTCTCTCAACTGCAAATAATTCATTCTATTTTGTACATGCCATCCTTCTGTCCTAACCTTGGTTGTGTTGTCTTCTTCTACTCCACTTCAAGGTCTCTATGAAGCTTTGACCAAAACCGTCTTCAAATCTACAAGCCTAATACAAAAATAAGGAAAAACCTGTAGTTACTTCCCTGCCCAATCCTGGAATATACTTCCCTTTGAAATTAGAAATATCAATCACCCTCATAAATTCAAAGCTGTTTTCAAAAACTATCTAAACCAGTCATGGATCTGTCACTGTCAGTACCCACCTTGAAGATTCGCCTCATACTCCTCACCACCCTCTCACCTAATTCCCACATTTCTCCTATTAACTATTCTACACTTGAAGTTTTCTCTCTCCAATCACCTCAACTGTACAACACATCTTACTAAAGCAATTTCAAGTTCATTTCTCAGAAAAGCTTGCTTTTATTGATGTAAGTATGCATATACTGCATGGATTTGCTGATCATGTACTACATACTTGTGTTACTCCCTTAATTTTGATGTATCTGTTTCTGTTTTTATGCATGTTTTCTACTTGATTATTGTTTTGTATACTTGCTTCCTTGTTGTTTTTATAATTGCTCTATTACTATATTCTTAATTTTGCAATTGTGAAGATTTTCTTCCCGGGCGTCTGCTGAAAAAGGGCTTCGGCTCAGTCTGACTAACGTGGTCAATAAATGTCAAATAAATAAAATAAAAATAATGTCAGTTGTTGGTGTTTTGGTATATATATTTTCACTATTTTGATATACTGGTTAATCCCATGAATGTTTACTAAGTGATGTTTTTTTTTATATTGTACTTTTTTTTTTTTTTTAACTAGGCTAATGGCTTTAGCCATTGCAGATGGTAACATGGCATAAGTGGGCAAACTAAACCCAGTAAAAAGTGATCATATAAATTAATACTGACACCAACACTAGAACCTATACACCCACTCCCTCATATGGTGGAGTGATAGAGCAGCTGAACCTGACAAGTATAACACCTTTGCTTTTTCAGACACTGTCTCATTGCTAGCCTTAAGAAACTGGATGTCTCCTGGATTGTGTTTTATCCATGAAGTAAAATTATGATTTTATTATTTTTCACTTTGGGCTCCCAAGTCCACTGGCTTTCTAAAATACTAGGGACACCTGAACTCCAAGGTATCCCCAGTACGTGATTCCAGCTTGGAGTTTCCATCATCATTTCTATGGAATACCAGCAGGGATTTGCACTCCTAGTTTTGATCTACTTCTTTTCACTTTTTCCCATTTTTTATATATATATATATAACCCACTCTGTAATTCCCACTGAAGCAAATGAGACATTCCCCCAACAGGAATGACCAAAAAAGGCATCGAACTGCATACAAATCAGCTGGCATTTAACTATGTACAATGGATAAAGGAGGAGGCAGTGCACTTCTCTTTCCAAATATCTTCACTATAGTCCCTATTCTAACTCCATTCCACAATTTTCTACTGCTGAAATCATAATGGCATTCCTAAAAATGAATAACTGCAAGAACCTCTGCATAATTGCCCTATGTATCCCTCCCCCAGGAAACAACATACCCCTCTTAGAAGAAATTCTTGCCTGGACTTCAAACATAAAGAATAAAACTATCATACTGTGTGATGTAAATATAAACTGGCTAGACCACGCTAACCATTCTCCATCATCTAATATCAACCTTTTCAACTTTACACAATTAATTATTAATATAACCAGACCCAACAAAATTAAAGACAGTGGTGCCATCCTTGTCTGGATTCTAAGTCTCTGATCTTAACAAATTCTCTTCAGCAAGGACTCTACCTTTGTAAAATCAGTGACCACCAACCTGCCTGTATTATACGCAAGACCTCTCCAATACCTAGTGAACACCAATATAGACAAATTAGAAATCTATTCCTTTAGTGAACACTTGAGTAATATTAACTACAATATATTAAACATCCTTCCCCCTTCATGAAGCTGTTGAGTTCTTTAACTCAGCATTCCTCAACATCCAAAACAATCTAGCTCCCAACAAATGATGCCAACTGGCTATCTAGAGGCACCAAGCAACTTATACTGCTAGGGACAAATCATGCAAAAAGTAGCAGAATAATAAAAATCCCTCAGACCTCCTGCGCTACAGACAGCTTTGTAATCAAATAAAGCACCCAGTCATTAATGACAAAAAAATCCCTATCTAGGGCTCCAAAAAAATTATAAACAAAACCAAAAAAAAATTCTGGAATTCCACTTCTTCTCTGTTAAATCCTGGCACCAAGAATAATCCCTGGCCAAATCCGGACAAAACTCCAATTGAAATAGCACCCTCTTCAATGCATATTCTATCAACATCATATCTAAGCTCACTGCCACTTTTCCTCAAACCGATTGTAATGCCAAATCAATTCCTTCACAGCAGTCTTCAAAAAACTCCTCTCCACCTATTTTTTCCATCTCCCTTATACCCACTGCTATCATAACTAAACTTTTTCTTAAACTTAAACCTGGCACTAATGCTCCCAACAATTTACCCCTGAATACCTTCAAGTGCCAGTTAAAGCCATTGTTTACCCTATTAGCCTACTTCTAAATAGATCTATCCAGGAGTCCTATGTACCATCCATCTGGAAAAAAGCATACATTCTTGCCCTACACAAAGGCAGCAACAGTACAGACATTTCCAATTTTTGCCCCATTGCCATACTCTCCCCTGTCTTCAAAATCCTCGAAAAATTTATACACATGCAACTTATCAGTTACCTACTCCAAAACAAACTGATTTCTCCTACTCAGCATGGTTTTGGCCTGGTGATAGTACAACAACTGCTCTACTATTCTTTGTGGAGACAGTTAATCTAGCTCACAATGCAAGTAAAATTGTATCCTCACTCTTTCTTCAGCTGTCAAAGGCCTTTGATATGTTTTCCCATGCTCTTCTTCTCATAAAACCATGTAAACTTGGTATCACCCCTCCAACACTAAACTGGTTCACTAACTACCTGACAAATAGACAACAGTCCACCAAATGGCACAACTCTTTCTCACTGTTCCTAGACACTTTCACATTCCACAAGGCTGCATATTATGGCCTGTTCTTTTCAGCATTTTCATTACCAACTTACATTCTCCTCTCGCCCATGGTTCTGTAATACAGTATGCAAATGACTTGACTGTCATCTGCAGTGCTAGCTCTATATGTGATCTTATGTTACTGACCCAAAATGCCTTCTCATCCACTGAAATTTGGATGACCAACAACTTCCTTGCCCTTAACCCCAATAAAACTTCTACTGTCCACCCCTAAGAAAACTATCTTCATAAATAAGTCTGAATTCACTACATATTTTCAAAATAAAACTATCGTAGAAGTCCCTCCCCCTACACAGCTACTAGGTATTACCTTAGACAAAAACCTAACATTCGACCTGCATGTTCACAACAATGTTAAAAAAACTCATCAAAAACTGAGTACCCTTTACCGACATAAACTCTTTCTTAACCGCTCAACAAAACAACTTGCCTCAACATTTCTTCTACCATCTATCCTTTATGGTGCTCCCCTCCTTACCAGTATATAGTCCTCCATGAAAACATAAATTGAGAACTGTTATAATAAAATTGCTAACTTTGTAGCTAACTCAAAATACTGCCATCACTGCTCCTCACTACACTTGCTGCATTGGCTTGAACTCCCACATTACCTCACATATTCACAATTAACTACAACACAAACAATTATCTATAAACCATCAGTCTGCTGAGCCTTACTTCTGTACTAACTCTTTATCAACCAAACATACCTCTCAGATCGAAAAATTAATTTCTCTTGCAAGAAGAAAAACCAAAACTGCCTGCCAGCCAAATGTTTTACTCTTTTTCTGTTGTCAAACTCTGGAATGCAGTCTCATCATCAATCATGACCACTAGCAAGGCTTCCTCTTTCGAAAAGTCCCTACGACTCCATCTCTCAACTGTATGGCACTGCTCTTGCAGCAGTTGTCAGCTGCCCAAAACCTGATTCCCCAGCACAAATCTAGGTCACCTTTCAGCTCTAACTTTTTGCCCTCTAATATATGCAACAAAAGAATTTTCATCTAAGACTACTCTTAAACTGTACTACTAACATACTTTCTTATAGACACTCTCATTCTCTTTCTTATGATTAACTCTACAGAGTAATTATATATTAGTACTACAACTGTTTCCTGGCACACCTAACTGAGACACCTGAAAAGTATATTAATCTGCATACATTATACGGTACTTACGTATTATCGCAACCACAATTTCCGACGTGCTGGACTTTTTTGTCTTTTACTCAAACAGTAACAAGGGAGTGTAATCGGGAAGGGTAGACTGCGAAAAACTCTTTTGGGATGTTGGTGGTGGCTTTTTAAAATGAGTAAGGGTTCAAATTTGAGGATTTGTGGCTAGCGTGCTTGAAAGACATCAAGCATTGAATTCAGCGAGCGATCACAGTGACTGTGTGTATATATGTACTTTGGCCAGAAAGGAGTGTGGGTAGTCATAGCATATGATGTTAGACACACACACACACACTCACACTTACAATGGCTTAGCTGCTTTCGAGCACGCTAGCCACAAATCCTAACATGTGCAAACCCTTACTCATTTTACAAACCCACCACCAAGATCGTGTTTTAACAGTCTACCCTTCCTGATTACTTTGTAAGGAGTTTAGACAGGGTACTGCTTTGCTTTTCTTTCCTGATGCTTTCTGTTCTCAGGGGGGCAAAGGCTGAGAAAAAGGAATGCAGAATGCGTTTTAAGTGGAATGGGGGACTTGCTTAACTGATATCTTCAGCTGCTGGCAGTAAATGGGGAAACCTATTTTTCAAACCTTATTTTGGCAGCTGTTGAAGTGAGAAACCTTCCTAAAAACAAGAACACATTAAAGACGACATGTCTGTGAGGTTTTGTCATACTTCATTAGTGCCAGATGACGCAAGGAGAAGCAACCAGCATTAGCGCGAAAATGTGGTTGCGATAACATGTAAGTAGCCATTATACTTACTGTAACTTCCAATATTGAGATTCTTCCTCTGCTTAACTGTATGTTTACACCTTTTGTTACCTTACAAATGCATCTTCTATTTAACTATGTAAATTCTGACTGTATGTGAATTTGATTATAAACTGTAAATTCTGATTATATGTATATCTTTATGTGGAGCATTTCTCCCCATGTCTGCACTGAAAATGGGTTAGCTTCGGCCCAGTGAACTTTCCTGGTAAACAAATGCAAATTAATAAGTAAATAAACAGGGCCTTTCAATTGGTTACTTACTGCTTATTACCTCTTTAATCACAAGTTCCAATTAAAATAACTAACACTATGCTTCACATAAACATAAAGCCACTATCAAACTCTAGCCTTCTCAGCCTACAACCACCATTAATATTCCCCTGTTTTGGCATGGTATTCTCGACTGCAATAATCCCACAAAACAATCCTGTCTTTACTTATAGAACCCCAGTTATTTAAGGTGAATTGGATATTTTTAGGAGATACTTCATGACATTCTTTCTCAACAACATGTAGGCATGCAGAATATTGTATCTCTCCAGATTTGTCAGCTAATTTATTCCCAGAGAGAAATTTTTGTATCCAAGTGCATTTTTCAACCCAGTTTCCCCTTGGCCTAGAATTTCATGAAAATGCATTTTGAGACATAAATCTACTGTCAGTTATAAAGTTCTAAAAAGAGAAAACATTGACAGCAAATTCTGGTAGGTATTTCTCCACTCTAGTTTTGCATTTCTTGAGACTTAATAAATGAAATTCATAAACAGGAGATGTCTTACCTCCCTGATGTCTGTGTTCAAACTGAGCTCTCTGGAACTTCTGTGTGACACATAACATTGAAATCATTCCACCAAGATTTTTAGCATTAAAATGATATACTTCATGTCTTATAACCAAAGTTATTATCAATAAAATAATAAACTTCATCCCCTCTAAACAGGCAAATGACCCTGCATAATTGGTTGGGGTATGAAAGATTATTTTCTTCTTCATGAAGTCGCAATTTATATTCCATCAAATGGTGTTGAATTTGAATAGAGGTAGAATTCCAAATAATCATATTTATTGGCATGATGTTGAAGCTAGAAACTGCTTTAGAGAAAATCCATAAAGAATTTGAAAAGGCAAGGCATCCGTGTGTCATCAATCCTTCCTGTATAGAAGTTTGCAATTAACTACAGTAATATTTAATTTAAAATGAGCAAAGTTAAACTGTTCTGTTGTCCATCCTTATCCTTGTAGTCACAGGAACTTTTATGTGAACTTCATTACATGTTTCAGAAGACAGTTGAATACTTTCTGCAGCGCTCAACTGGTTTGAAGTGCAATTTCTGTTCACATATCTGCTAAACATAATGCCAGTTTCTGCAAATGTATTTTTTTAATATTATTACTGCTTAAACACATTGTAAGTTTCATTTTGCCCAAACAAAATTATATTTTCATTTGCAAAGAAGCTTGCCTTCCAGTACAGCACAGTATTCTGTCATATTCTCTTATGTCTACTTGAGTATATATTCTGGGTATTTTCATTTATTGGTCCTCATACAATGACTTGAGTTCCATGTGCTTGAAAATGACTGTCTCGAAGGCAGGTACCCGAGTGTCTTGTAGCTCACGTAGGCTGACACTCGCACTGAAACTCGCCTTAGCCAGTCTTGCCCACAACAGGAACAGTTATGACTGTTAGATATGATAGTAATAGAATTCTTTCTAATAGCCATTATTGGTTATGGTCATTGATAATTGCCAGGATGTATGCTATTATGGGCAAATCATTATCAAATTCTGCAATATGCTCTGTCCAGAGTTCTCTTGACAGTTCTGAAATGTATCCAGGAAGTATGATTTGCACATATGTTTTGCAATTTAAGATGAGAAGGGCAGATACCATACACTGTTAACTCCCTTTCGGCTTTCAGCTTTTCTTGGCATAACTACATATGTTGCACTTCTGTAACCAGCTTAAACTGTCTTGAATGTACTATTACATCAAAACATTTCCTGCTACCTACCAGAAGGGATGATCTATAATTTACAATCCTTCCAATAAGAAAAAATAAAGTGTGACTGACAAATAAATACAGTGATTCTCAAAACATCCTGTAATGTGATTTAAACATTTTTGCAGATAGGCTCACACTCCTGTTACCTCCACCCATGCTTGTGATGTGCGTGTGTGTGTGCGTATGTGTGTGTGTGTGTGTGTGTGTGTGTGTGTGTGTGTGTGTGTGTGTGTGTGTGTGTGTGTGTGTGTGTGTGTGTGTGTGTGTGTGTGTGTGTGTGTGTGTGTGTGTGTGTGTGTGTGTGTGTGTGTGTGTGTGTGTGTGTGTGTGTGTGTGTGTGTGTGTGTGTGTGTGTGCGTCTATATATATATATATATATATATATATATATATATATATATATATATATATATATATATATACACATGTATATATACAGGTGTACTTAATCAAACCACCCAAATGAGGGCATCGATAATGCCAACCAAAAAGGTCAACAGTGCAAACTTTGACAATACACCATGCATATGGGAGGAAATTCTTCTTTGCATTCAACTTAAAGCTTACAAAAAATATTTTTTCACAAGGGGTAATCCCACTAAAGCCTCCTTGTGAGGTTATGTGCCCCCATACCAATTGCTAATTATATACACTTACTGCAAGATCACACAGTTCCCAGTGAAGTACAATATTCCCCAACCCCAGAGACTGTCAGTCTCATACACCTGTTGATCATCGACATTTGAGAGTTGCAAATATATATATATATATATATATATATATATATATATATATATATATATATATACATACACACACACACACACACACACACACACACACACACACACACACACACACACACACACACACACACACACGAGTCCATCTTAGCTGATCAAATGTCTGTTTTTTTAGACATACACATAAGGGGGTAGGAATGAGTGTGTGTGTGTGTGTGTGTGTGTGTGTGTGTGTGTGTGTGTGTGTGTGTGTGTGTACACACGCGTGCATTTCTGTGTCTGTGTAATTTTTATGCAGTTTTACATGAATGCTGCTTAGCTTTCTTAAGCCATTAACATATTTGTGTACTTTCTGACTCTTTTTCATCTAAAAATTGGTCTGTGCTTTCTTAACAGTCAGTACTTTTTTATAAACCACACATATTTCATAAGTACTGAAATGTAATGTGGTACTGCGGTAGCGTTGTTGCCTCACAGTTAGACGTTGCCCGTTCGATTCTCAGTTAGAGCGTCTTCTGTGTGGCGACATGCGTGAATGGGTGTTCCTTCGTTGAAGGTTGTGCGTTAGGCCCGGCAAGCCAGCACGTCAAAATCTACTGCCAATCATTAGCGGACCAGAGTTCCACTGTGGCGACCCCTAACTGTGAAAAGCTGAAAGAAACAAACAAAGTGAAACGTAATGACTATTTTTTTAGTTTCCTACCTGACAAATGTTTCATAAATTTCATGTTTACCTCCCATCTCACTAGGGTTGTACTTGTGCTGTTAAGAGGCACTACTGAGGATTCTGGGACATGTTCATAGGCCCTTGCCACCAAGTCAGGCTTCCTGTTATGTGTTGTTCCTTAGAAAATGGTAACATCCTGTCTCTAATGCTGTTAGAAGTCATCATGAAGTGAGATTTTATTTATTTTTTTATTTTATTTTACATTTATTGACTGGGCTAGTCTAACTGGATACATGTCCATTTTCAGTAGAGGCCCGGGGAGAAAAGCTCCAGCAAAAATATAAAGAACACATTCAAATTAGAAAAAAAGAATGACATTAACATTGAGGGTTACATCATCAAGATTAACAACTTTTCAAAAAACACTAAGGAGAGTCAAATATAGGAGATTGTAGTCATGACTAACAATAGTAGTAATTAAGTAAGAAGGTTAGTACATAGTGAGATGTATGACCATGATAATGGATCAATTTAATAAGATTTTGAGAGTAACAGATTGTTTAAGGGTAGACAGTTAGTCAGGATTTGTACAAGAACATAACCAGTGGTTAGTGAAGAATAATTTAAGGTTAGTTTTAAATAGTGGAAGAGAGGTCTGGGTTGTTAGGTCATGTGGTAATAGATTCCATATTTTACCCACTGAGTTAGAAAATAGGGAGTCACCTTCTAAGTTTTTTGATAGGGTAGTGTGAATCAGCATTTTGTTGGAGGAGCGTAGATTCTTCAGGTTCTTATATGGCATTATGAGGGTGGAAAGAATTGGGGTGTTATTGGGTTGATGTAGGGCTTTATGAGCTAATACAAGTTGGTTAAATTGTAGCTGGTGGGGGAGTTCAAGCCAACCTAGTTGTTTTAGGTTCTGACAGTGATGAGTCCTATATGGAGAATTTTTAGCGAATCTGGCTATATTGTTATATGATTTAGACAGTTTGTTAAGGTTGTTTATAGAAAGATTGGTATAAATGGGGGAAGCATATAATAGAGTAGAGATTAAGTGGGTTCTTGCTATTGTGGTCCTGGCTTCTAGAGTAAGGAAAGGTTTGATTCTATAGAAGGAACCAAGTTTTCTGTTAATAGATTTTATTGTAGTATTTATGTGTGTATCAAAATTTAGATGGTTATCAATTGTAATTCCTAGGACTTTGGTGGTAGGGTCTGGAGAAATGAGGGTACCATTGCTGGATATGAGTGTGAAATGAAGAGGAGTAGATAAGTGGGAGGGAGTGAAGAGCAAAAGTTTAGTTTTTTTAGGGTTAAGTAGAAGACAATGATTAGAGAACCATTGTTCTATTGTGCTGAAGGCTTTTTGTGTGAGATAATGAAGTTCGGTTTGGGAAGTGCTTGAACAGATTATAGTGGAGTCATCTGCATATTGAATGCAGGTAGAAAGTGGATTAGAAAGATGAAGGTTGTTTATGAAAATGGAAAACAGTAAAGGACCTAATATGGAGCCCCGGGGGACACCTAGGGAGGTGGGAAGGAGGTCTGATAGGTGGTTTTGCCAGAGAACTGCCTGATGTCTGTTTTCGAGGTAGGATGTCAAGCGAGAGGGACTTCAATAGGTGGAGGAGAAGTTGGTTATTAACCATGTCGAAGGCTTTTGATAGGTCAACAAAGAAAGCAGAGGTAAGGTTATTTTTGTTGCAATTATTATTGACACAGTTAGTAAAGGATAACAAGGCTGTGGTGATACTATGGAATGGCCGGAAGCTATGTTGACAGTTAGCTAGGAGATTATGATGGAGTAGGTGGTTTAGTAGTTGTTTGTGTAAACACTTCTCCATTATTTTAGCAAGTGGAGAGAGTAGTGCAATGGGGCGGAAGTTTGAGAGATCAGTGGAGTTGCCATCTTTGTGAAGAGGGATAATATAAGAGATTTTCCAGATTGATGGTATAATGCCTTCTTTTATGGTTCTATTGATCAATATGGAGATGGGGTAGGCAATAGCTTTGGCTCCTATTTGAAGGAATTCTGCTTGAAGTTTGTCAGTTGAGGGGGTAGTAGGTTTTAATTTTTGGAGTAGGGAACAGATATAGGATGTGGATATAGGTTCGAGATGGAATAGTGGGGGAAGAGTGGAGTTAGGAATGGGAAGTTTAGAGATGTCAGGGGTTAACTGGCTAGCTAGATTTAGTATAGAAGTAGTAAAGAACGAGTTGAAGTCATTTGCTGTTTGTGTTGGGCAATCAGGGTTGGAGCCTAATGGATTAGGTGTGGGTGTTATGCCTGGGGATAGTAGTGTATTAATAGTATTCCAAAATTTTTGTGGTTGTTTAAGGGATGATTGCTGTAATTGGATGTAAAAGTTATTTTTATCTTGTAGAATAGCTTTTTTTGTTATGTTTCTTAGTTGTCTAAAGGTTTGGTGATCGGAACTATTCTTTGTGGAACGCCATTTTGCCCAAGATTTATTTCTACTATGGATTAGTTTCTTAGTATGAATTGCGAGCCATAGAGCTGGTTGAGTTTTGATTCTAACAGAGCGTATTGGGGCATGATGGTCAAGAATTGCTAGGAAGGTGTTGTTGAAGTGATTGACTGCCTCATTTATGGGTAGAGTTTTAAGAGGTGACCAGTTACATTGCTTAAGATCGGTTTGGAACAGATTGGGGTCAAAATGTTTTTTGGTTCTGGTTGTTCTAATGGTAGTTGGGATAGTAAGATTTGTTTTGTGTCTGATAATATATATTAGAGAGTGGTCGCTGAGGTCATCTGGAAGGGTTCCTGTTGTATATTTTTCATGTGGGCTATTTGTTAGTATCCAATCCAGGATGCTTTCTTTATTATTAGGTTTATTTGTTCTGGTTGGGGAGTTTATAGTTTGTGAGTAACCATACAGGTTGATCAGAGTGGAGGGATTAGTTTGGGTACATAAATTCCAGTCTATGTTAAAATCTCCTAGGATTATGGTTTCCTGTGGGAGGTATGTAGAAAGGCAGTTTAATATGTCTTCTAGAGTACTTTGATTTTTACCTGGGGGAAGATAGGAGCAGACGATGTTTATTGATTTGTTGGAGTTAAGCTGTAGTCTAGTTATAATTGTTTCTACATTATTATCTAAGGGTAGATTGGAATTTATGTTACTAATTTGTAGTGCTGATTTGTAGAGAATTGCGACACCTCCACCTTTTTTGTTTGTGCGGTCTTTACGAAAGATACTATAACCTGGGGGGATTATATCAACATCTTTTATTGTGGGTTTTAGTCAAGTTCCTGTTAGACAGAGGATGTCAAACTGATGAACCTCAAGAAGGGCATGAACCTGAGGTATTTTGTTGCAAATACTACGTATGTTTAAATGGGCTATTGAGAGTGATTTGGAGGGTATGGTAGAAGGAAAGGGGGTTGTCTTGTAATGGTTGCAGTTTGTGGTGAGTAGGGAAGGGTTTGGACCTGGGTTAGGGTGAATGTCCCCATCTATTAAGAAGTGGAGAAGTATAAAGTTCTTGAATTGTAGAGGTTTCCAGTGGTAGTCAAATGATTTTCTGTTGTTTAGAATGGAGTATTTGATGTATATTAATCGATGATATTTAGGTAGAAAGTAACTGGATTTATAAATGACATTAAAAAAGCTTGTAGATAAAGCAGGTAAAGCTGTGAGAGTTTGTTTGGATGGAATGGTGAAAGTAGAGATTCTACCAGTCCTTCTACCCAAATGAGAGGAACAAACATTGCTGGTTTATTACTGCCTGTTCTGGGTGGTGCTTTGGTGTTCAAACTGCTAAATGAACGTAAGCACTTAAGTCACCAGTAATGTGTACATTCATACTGTCTCTACACCAATGGGACATTTTATACACATGCACACACACACACACACACACACACACACACACACACACACACACACACACACACACACACACACACACACACACACACACACACACACACACACACACACACATATATATATATATATATATATATATATATATATATATATGGGTCTACGTTGAATCACCAAACTTATATTTCAACCAAACCCACTTGGCCGAGACCACTTCTCCGAAAATTCATTCAATCAAAACCATGAACTGCCAAAAACCTTTCCCACTTATACTTCAAACATTGATTGAGTAAAAGGACATATATTTATTTGGAGTGGATGGGTGGCCTGAGTTTGAGGAGGTATTCTTACTGGTAGTATGGGTTGGGGTAGGTCATGGGTTAGGATGGATGTCTCCTGATATAAGCATGATCTTTGGGTGGTAGTGGGAGTCAAATTTAAGTGGGTAGTATATATGATATTTTGTCTTATTTCTAGAAGTTCTGGATTGGGAGGGAGGAATTTTTATTTTAGGACATTGGGAATTCATAGAAAGGATGGATGGAGAGATAGCTACTGACAGCTTAGGAGAGGGGAAGCTATTGATGTGAGGATAAGTAGGATTTTTATGGAATGGAGGTAAATGTGTGGCAACTGATGTGAGAGTGCGAAGTAAAAATAGCGGAGGTAGGAATACAATTGAGATGGCTGAGATATTCATGGTTAATTAGAAAAAAATGTTATGTTGGAGTAGTAGGTGGACTTATTTAAATAATAAATGAAGCCGTTTGAGGGTTAAGCTACTTCACTACCATATTTTACCTTAAGTCTAGCTTTGAATCCTGGTTATGAAAGTAGTTGTATGCTAGAAACTCAGTCGCTGTGCCCATACTGCGTATTACTTGAGTTTTTGATGTTCTATTTACTGTTACAGCATCATATTTTTTGTTGAGTCTTTACCAATATAACAACTGCTGATGCCTTTATTTTATGTTTAATTCCTCTACAAAATGTGTGTTCTGTATTCCCTACTGCTGCCTTTATTTTTGAAAAACGGAATCACTGCTGTACCTTTTTAAACTGGAAACTGATGCTGTCGTAATTGTGTAACCTGCCATATCACTGTGCATTGTATGTGCTCTAACTGCTTAAAACTAGTCTTCGCAGCTGTTTGTGCCTCATTTTTCTCAACTTGAAACCATATCTCCTTCTGCTATCTCCCTTCCTTACTGTTTTTTCTCTACCTATACCACTTCATGCTTACACTGATCCTATCCTCTGGCCTCTCCCTCTATCTCTCCTGAAATTCCTAGTAATTCCTCTGCTTTTACTTTCTGTCTGCCCCCTCTCTGACAAGAATACTAAACTAGTACTTTGTTCTTCTCTTTTACAGCTTATTTAAGTATTGCCCTCCCAGCTACTAAGGTGTTTCTCCATTTCTTCACCCGGAATCACAATCTCTGCAAAAGAGAAAAAAAAAACAACTAAAAAAGCTACTAGAATCCAAGCAAACAATTAGAAATAAAGAAAGAAAACATGCTGCTGCCCAAGACATAACAGTGTATGTGTGTAATCTACTGTTTGACCTCCTTCTTTTCCTTTACTAGTATGCTTGTGTAGTGCTCCATCGCGAGTTGCTAGCAGCCTGCAGGGGTATCCATTCCCTACGTCCTTCCACTTCTCTCCTCAGCCATATATCCCAGCTGCAACAAGTAGTTGCTGCCACTAGGTAGCATTGCAAACCTTCCTCTTGTTAACCAATCCCCAATAGCACTAGCTCGGGTTAGACTCTCTTCAGTACTTCCCACATTATTTCATGTATAGTCCTACTTTAAGCATTTTCTCACTACATTGGCACATAGTTCTAAATTAGCCCTAAAAGCTAAATCCCAGTATACCCTTACCTGTACTGGCTTGAATACTCACTGCTAGTTTTATAGTCCACTACATGTTCCTGGTAAGCAACATCATCTTTTCTGCTCAATTTCCTTTTCCCCCTAGAGTCACAGTCACCCCTCCCCCTTCTCTGTACCTTCCATCTTCCCTGGTTGTATTCCTTTCCCCTCCTCATCTTTGTTCCATTCACCTCAGCAATAGCTCCTCTGTCCTCCCCCTCTTACTGTATTCCATTCACTCTTACCTTAGCATTCTTGTCCCTCCCCCTTTTATTGGTTTATCTCCCACCCTCCAAGTCTATTTAGATACCTTAATACCTATGGCACCATATTTTAAACAGTATTCCCCAGCACACCTGTCCTGCCCTGCCGTAAGCTGCTAGCATCAGCCATGGTAAGTGCTTCCAAATACCCTGCTCATTATTGTGAAATATGTTTTTGAACTGCTGCTTAGTCTGAAATATATTTAGAAACTGCTGCTTATTAGTGTGAGACTCGTACATGAGCTGCTGTTTAGAGGGTTTAGGTAACTTTAATGAACGCTAGCTTAGTCAATTTAAAACGGATCTCCTAGATCTCCTGCTGCTTATTAGTGTGTGACTTGTACATGAGCTGCTATTTTGAGAGTTTAGGTACATTCAGTACATGCTAAGCTTAGTCAATGTAAAACAGATCACCTAGGCCATTAATATGTGATTGCCTAGTCTATTTCCTGTGTCCTGTAATCATTGTGCCAATACCCTGTGGTTAAATCACCTTATTTCTCTGTGTTTCATTGTATCTTGCTGTAACACCTGGTGTACTTCCTGGGCGCGCTTTGGGAAAAAATTTAATCAGCGAGTATCTGTGCAAGTCAAACCACATCCTCCTAGAGTTATTCGCGAGTAAAATCTCTATTAGCTATTTTCCTGGGCTTTTAAATGATACAAGAAGCCATAGGTGGGATAAGTTATTTTGCTACCATTTTTCCAAGCAAATTTAAATGTCTCGATACCTGGTTTACCTCCTGGGCCCGCTCTGAGAATATATGAACTCAGCGGGTATCTGTGCAACTCAAATTGCTCCTTCCTTGAGTTGTTTGCAAATGAGATCTCTGCTAGCAATTTCCTGGGCTGTATTACTGTTTTTTGAATAATAAATGAAGCCATTTCCTGGATAATCTATATCGCTACCATATTTTACTTTTCATATTTTATTTACTTAGTTGTTTTTGAATGAGATCTCCGCTTAGCTATTTCCCTGGGGTTTATTACTTTTTTAAATAATAAATGAAACTGTTTGCGGGTTACACTACTTCACTACCATATTTTACCACCACAATTAAAGTCTAGCTTTGAATCCTGGTTATGAAAGTAGTTGTATACCAGATACTCAGTCGCTGTGCCCGGACTGTGTATTACTTGAGTTTTTGATGTTCTCTTTACTGTTACCGCATCATAATTTGTTGTTGTGTCTCTATCAATGTAACAACTGCTGATGCCTTTATTTTAAGTTTAATTCCTCTGCAAAATGTGAGTTTTGTATTCCCTACTGCTGCCTTTATTTTTGAAAAACTGAATCACTGATGTACCTTTTTAAACAGGAAACTGATGCTGTTGTAATTGTGAAACCTGTCATATCGCTGTACATTATACGTGCTCTAACTGCTTAAACCTAGTTTTCTCAACTGTTTACACCTTATATTTCTCAACCTGAAACCATATGTCCTGCTGGTATCTCCCTTCCTTACTATTTTTTCTCTACCTATACCACTTCATGCTTATCCTCTGGCCTCTCCCTCTATCTCTCCTGAAATTCCTAGCTAATTCCTCTGCTTTTACTTTCTGTCTGCCCCCTCTCTGGCAAGAATACTAAACAAATAATTTGTTCTTCTCCATTACAACTTATTTAACTCTTGCTCTCCTAAATCCTAAGGCATTTCTCCATTTCTTCATCCGGAATCACCATCTCTGCAAAAGAGAAAAAAAATAAAAAGGCTACTGGAACCCTAGCAAACAATTACAAATAACAAAGAAAGAAAATGTGCTAATGCCCAGGACATAACAGTGTATGCGTGTAGTCTACTCTATTTGACCTCTTTTTTTGCTTTACTAGACTGCTTGTGTAGTGCCCCATCGCTTGTTGCGAGCAGTCAGCAGTGGTATCCATTCCCCTATATCCTTCCACTTCTCTCCTCAGCCATATATCCGAGCTGCAACAACTAGTTTCTGCAACTAGGTGGCAGTGCAAATCTTCCTGTTTACCATATCCTCAATAGCACGAGCTTGGGTTAGACTCTCTTCAGTATTTCCCACATTATTTGATGTATAATCCTACTTTAAGCATTTTCTCATTACATTGGCTCATAGTTTTAAATTAGTCCAAAAAGCTGCATCCCAGTATACCCTTACCTGTACTGGCTTGAATACTCACTGCTAGTTTTATAGTCCGCTGCTTGTTCCTGGAAAGCAACATCATCTTTTTGGCTCAATCTCCTTTTCCCCCCAGAGTCACACTCACTCCTCCCCCTTCTATGTACCTTCCCTCTGCCCTGGTTGTACTCCTTGCCTCTCCTCATCTTTGTTCTATTCACCTCAGCAATAGCTCCGCTGTAATCTACCTCTTACTGTATTTCATTCACTATTACCTTAGCGTCCTTGTCCCTCCCCCTTATATTACTTTGCCCCCCCCAAGTCTATTTAGATACCTTAATACCTATGGCGCCATATTTTAAACAATATTCCCCAGCATACTTGTCCTGCCCTGTCGTAAGCTGCTAGCATCACCCTTAGTAAGTGCTTTCAAATACCCTGCTCATTGTTGTGAAATATGTTTTTGAACTGCTGCTTAGTCTGAAATATGTTTAGAAACTGATGCTTATTAGTGTGAGACTCGTACATGAGCTGCTGTTTGGAGGGCTTAGGTAACTTTAATGAAAGCTAGCTTAGTCAGTTTAAAATGGATCTCCTGCTGCTTATTAGTGTGAGACTTGTACATGCGCTGCTATTTTGAGAGTTTAGATACATTCAATACACGCTAAGCTTAGTCAATGTAAAACGGATCTCCTGGGCCATTAATATGTGATTGCCTAGTCTAATTCCTGTGTCCTGTAATCATTGTGCCAGTACCCGGCTAAATCACTTTATTTCTCTGTGTTTCAATGTATCTTGCTGTAATACCTGGTGTACTTCTTGGGAGCAATTTGAGAAAAAATGTAATCAGCGAGTATCTGTGCAACTCAAACCACACGCTCTTAGATTTATTCGTGAGTATAATATCGATTAGCTATTTTCCAGGGCTTTTACTGCTTCTAAATGTTACATGAAGCCAAAGGTGAGATAAGCTGTTTTGCTACCATTTTTCCTTGCAAAATTAAATGTCTCGATACCTGGTTTACCTCCTGGGCTCGCTCTGAGAATATGTGAAATCTGCGGGTATCTGTGCAACTCAAATTGCTTGTTCCTTGAGTTGTTTGCAAATGAGATCTCTGCTAGCAATTCTCTGGGCTTTATTACTGTTTTTTGAATAATAAATGAAGCCGTTTCCTGGATAAGCTACATCACTACCATATTTTACTTATCATATTTTATTTACTTAGTTGTTTGTGAATGAGATCTCCGCTAGCTATTTCCCTTGGTTTTATTACTTTTTTTAAATAATAAATGAAAATGTTTGTGGGTTATGCTACTTCACTACCATATTTTACAACCACAATTAAAGTCTAGCTTTGAATCCTGGTTATGAAAGTAGTTGTATACCAGATACTCAGTTGCTGTACCCAGACTGCTTATTACTTGAATTTTTAATGTTCTCTTTACTGTTACCGCATCATAATTTGTTGTTGTGTCTCTATCAATGTAACAACTGCTGACGCCTTTAGTTTATGCTTAATTCCTCTGCAAAATGTGAGTTTTGTATTACCTATTGCTGCCTTTATTTTTAAAAAACTGAATCACTGCTGTACCTTTTTAAACAGGAAACTGATGCTGTCGTAATTGTGAAACCTGTAATATCGCTGTGCATTTTACGTGCTCTAACTGCTTACACCGAGTTTTCTCAGCTGTTTCCACCTCATATTTCTCAACGTGAAACCATATCTCCTTCTGCTATTTCCCTTCCTTACTGTTTTTTCTCTACCTATACCCTTTCATGCTTACACTGATCCTATCCTTTGGCCTCTCCCTCTATCTCTCCTGAAATTCCTAGCTAATTCCTCTGCTTTTACTTTCTGTCTGCCCCCTCTCTGGCAAGAATATTAAACTAGTAATTTGTTCTACTCAATTACAGCTTATTTAAGTCTTCCTCCCCCAACTCCTAAGGCGTTTCTCCATTGCTTCACCCAGAATGACCATCTCTGCAAAAGAAATAAATAAAATAAAAAGGCTACTGGAACCCAAGCAAACAATTACAAATAACAAAAAAAAAAAAAACATGCTGCTGCCCAAGACATAACAGTGTATGTGTGTAATCTACTCTTTGACCTCTTTCTTTTCCTTTACTAGTCTGCTTGTGTAGTGCCTCATCGCGCGTTGCTAGCAGCCTGCAGTGGTATCCATTCCCATATAGCCTTCCACTTCTCTCCTCAGCCATTTATCCCAGCTGCAACAACTAGTGTCTGCCACTAGGTGGGAGTGCAAACCTTCCTTTTGTTAACCCTATCCCCAATATTACTAGCTCGGGTTAGACTCTAGTATTTCCCACATTATTTCATGTATAGCCCTACCTTAAGCATTTTCTCAAAACATTGACTCATAGTTCTAAATTAGCCCAAACAGCTGCATCCCAGTATACTCTTACCTGTACTGGCTTGTATAGTCACTGCTAGTTTTCTAGTCCACTGATTGTTCCTGGTAGGTAACATCACCTCCTCGGTTCAATCTCCCTTTCCCCTGCAGAGTCACACTCACCCCTCCCACTTCTCTCACCCAGAATCACCATATCTGCAAAAGAGAAAAAATAAATAAAAAGGCTACTGGAACCCAAGCAAACAATTACAAATAACAAAGAAAGAACACTTGCTGCTGCCAAAGACATAAATATATGTGTGTAATCTATTGTTTGTCCTCTTTCTTTGGCTTTACTAGTATGCTTGTGTAGTGCCCCATCGCACGTTGCTAGCAGCCTGCAGGGGTATCCATTCCTCTCTATCCTGAAACTTCTGTCCTCGGCCATTTATCCCAGCTGCAACAAATAGTTTCTGCCACTAGGTGGCAGTGCAAACCCTCCTGTTAATCATATCCCCAATACCACTAGCTCGGGTTACACTCTCTTCAGTATTTCCCACATTATTTCATGTATAGTTCTACCTTAAGCATTTTCTCACTACATTGGCTCATAGTTCTAAATTAGCCCGAACAGCTGCATCCCAGTATACCCTTACCTGTACTGACTTGTATACCCACTACTAGATTTCTAGTCCACAGATTGTTCCTGGCAGGCAACATCATCCCCTCGGTTCAATCTCCCTTTCCCCCCTGGAGTCACACTCACCACTCCCCCTTCTCTGTACCTTCCCTCTTCCATGTTTGTACTCCTTGCCCCTCCTCATCTTTGTTCCATTCACCTCAGCAATAGCTCCACTGTCCTGCCCCTCTTACTGTATTCCATTCACTCTTAACTTAGCCTCTTTGTCCCGCCCCCTTTTACTGCTCTATCTCCCGGCTCCAAGTCTATATAGATACCTTAATACCTGTGACGCTATATTTTTAACAGCATTCCCCAGCACGCTTGTCCTGCCCTACCATTTACTGCTAGCATCGCCCGTGGTAAGTGCTTCCAAATACCCGGCTCATTATTGTGAAATATGTTTTTGAACTGCTGCTTAGTCTGAAATATGTGTAGAACCTTGCTGCTTATTAGTGTGAGACTTGTACATGAGCTGCTGTTTAGAGGGTTTAGGTAACTTTAATGAACGCTAGCTTAGTCAATTTAAAATGGATCTCCTGGATCTCCTGCTGCTTATTAGTGTGAGACTTGTACATGAGCTGCTATTTTGAGAGTTTAGGTACATTCAATACACGCTAAGTTTAGTCAATGTAAAACGGATCCCCTAGGCCATTAATATGTGATTGCCTAGTCTATTTACTGTGTCCTGTACTCATTGTACAAATACCCTGTGGCTAAATCACCTAATTTCTCTGTGTTTCATTGTATCTTGCTGTAATGCCTGGTTTACTTCCTGGGGTCACTTTGAGAACACTTGTACTCAGCGAGTATCTGTGCAACTCAAACCACATTCTCCTAGAGTTATTTGTGAGTATAATCTCTATTAGCTATTTTCCTGGGCTTTTCCTGCTTCTAAATGATACATGAAGGCATAGGTGGGATAAGCTATTTTGATACCATTTTTTCCTAGCACATTTAAATGCCTTGATACCTGGTTTACCTCTTGGGCTCACTCTGAGAACGTGTGAACATAGTGAGTATCTGTGCAACTGAAATTCGTCGCTCCTTGAGTTGTTTGCGAATTAAATCTCCACTAGCAATTCCCTGGGCTTTATTACTGTTTTTTACCTAGTAAATGAAGTTGTTTGCTGGCTAATCTACTTTGCTACCATATTTTAATTACCATATTTTATTTACTTAGTTGTTTGTGAATGAGATCTCTGCTATTTCCCTGGGCTTTATTACTTTTTTAAATAATAAATTAAGCTGTTTGCAGGTTAAGCTACTTCACTACCATATTTTACCACCACAATTAAAGTCTAGCTTTAATTCCTGGTTATAAAAGTAGTTGTACACCAGGTAATCAGTCGCTATGCCCAGACTGTGAATTTCTTGAGTTTTTAATGTTCTTGAAACAAGCAAGTTGGTCACAAGTACCCGAAACTGCACTGATAATCCAAAAAAAGGTACAAGCCAGATAGCCAGTCCCAGATGATTATTTATTCCACAAATCCACGAACCAACACTAAAAAATCACACTGCAAACCAAAGAACATTAACGTAGTATAAAATATCCTAACATTTTCGTCGTATTACTTCATCAGATGAATACATTAACGTAGTATAAAATATCCTAACGTTTTCATCGTATCACTTCATCAGATGAATACCACAATCAACATTGACTGTTTAAATAGAAGTTTAACATGTTGACATTCAATGAAAATACAAAAACAATTAAAACCTTGTTTAGATTGTGATGTGTTTGAAATATTTTGTTAAATTCTAAAAATATACCATATATGTACGTATTTAAAAAACTAAGAATATTATTCTAAAAACTAAATATTCACTGTCAGGACCTGATTTTATAATCAATAAAATCAATAAAATAATAAAGAATTGAATTATATGTAAATGAAAGTGTATCAAGTATATGCAATAAAACAGCTCCATCTATTGGTGAAGGTAAAAAGCATTCTTAAAACATGAATATACTTTTCCAATGTTTCCCTAAATTGTGATATGGATAACAAGAGTGAAAGTCATAACTGTTCAGTACTAAGTCCTTGAAACATATTATGAACAATTGTAATGTTAAAACATTTTTAAAACCAAAAAATAATATAAATAATATAGATGCAAAGTAATAGTTTAAAAATATGAATGATATTGTATATGAATGTATATGTGTATATTTTATAACTTAGCAGCCCTTAGTTTAAAAACGGGCTTTACAGATACCATGCCATTAAGGCCTGGGGGATGACTGGCATCTAAAACCAGCTGCCAGTACAATTCCCTGTATTCTAAACGGGTCTCCCAAAGACCACCCCTAGGGTCTATGGGTACTACCTCAATAACAAAGAACTTAAAATTAGCTTTCTCACAGGTTAAAGTATGTTTAAATAAAGCATTATTGTTGTTCTTTTTCCTTATATCATAACCGTGTTTGTTTTAACCATCACTCAGTTTTGCCTACATAAAATGAATCACATGAGGCACATAAGGCTAAATATACCACCCCTGAGGTGTTACAGTTTGCAAACCCGTTTGTATTAATGTATTTGTTTCTACTTTTTATATGAAGGGTCTCAAGGTTCAATATATTACAACGGTAACCACAGCTACAACACTTGTATGTTCCTTTCTTGTTGTTGTCATATACATTGTGTAAATACTTATGTGCACCCCCTTCCAAAATATTTCTTAAATTACATCCTTTTTTATAAATATACTGCAAAGGTCTCCCAAAAATAACTTCTAAGTCTGAATTTTTTGCAAATCTAGACCATTCAGTGCTTATTACTTTTTTAATTACATTGGTTTCACCCGTATAAGTCATGGTAAAAGCAGACGAAAATTTATGCTCTGTGTTGACATGTTCTGAGTTTACAATTTCCGTGTTAGTAGTGGGCAATCTTATGCCTAAAATGGGAGCAAATCTATTGATCCTACCATCCTTTACTTGTGCATAAATTTCTGTTAACATTTCATTTGGATAACCTCTAGTTTTAAACATATCTATACTGGTTTCACTTTCTTCTTCAAATTCCTTGTCCAAAGAGGTCATTCTACTTGCTCTAACTAGTTGACCTTTGAAGACCATTCCCTTTTGGTGTGGTGGGTGGGCACTATTAAAATGTAAATAAGAGTTAGAAAAGGTTGAGTTTCTGTGTATTCTGGACTTAAATCTATCTGTTGTTTTAATTAAATTAATGTCTAAATATACCAATTCATTGTCGTTAATTTGATGTGTAAACCTCAGAAAACAGCAGCGCCACCTTTATCCGGTTTCATTATTCCAATATTCTTGTTGTCTCTACAGCTTTGTAAAATTTCCCTTTCTTCTGTTGTAAGATTGGGGGTTACTCTACTGTGTTTTAAATGCTCCCTCAGTTCTTTTTCCACTAGTGTTTCAAAATTTTTTAACTGAGGGTGTAAAGGTGGATTGAAAGTGCTTTTTCTGATCAAAGGGTTTTTACGTGTCTTTTTTCTTGGGCTGAAAAGAATATTTCCAAATTTTTGTTGAATAAAAACTGAAGGTCAACTAGTAAATTAAAAATATTAGTCTTAACCTTTGGTATAAAAGTGAAACCTTTTGAGAATAAAGCAAAGTGTCCCTTGCTAATCTCGGTGTTAGTGTAATTAAAAATATTAAATCCTTGATAAGTACTAATATTACCATTCCTTAAAATTTCATTAGTAGAATTTACTTCCAATAATCTTTTTTTTTTCTGTTCTATTTTCTGTTACCACATCATAATTTGTTGTGTCTCTACCAATGTAACAACTGCTGACGCCTATATTTTATGTTTAATTGCTCTGCAAAATGTGAGTTTTGTATTCCATACTGCTGCCTTTATTTTTGAAAAACTGAATCACTGCGGTACCTTTTTAAACTGGAAACTGATGCTGTTGTAATTGTGTAACCTGTCATATCACTGTGCATTATATGTGCTTTAACTGCTTAAACCTAGTCTTCTCAGATGTTTCTGCCTCATTTTTCTCAACTTGAAACCATATCTCCTGTTGCTATCTCCTTTCCTTACCAGGTTTTTCTCTACTTATACCCCTTCATGCTTACATTGATCCTATCACCTGGCTTCTCCCTCTATCTCTCCTGAAATTCCCAGCTAATTCCTCTCCTTTTACTTTCTATCTGCCCCCTCTCTGGCAAGAATACTAAACTAGTAATTTGTTTTCTCCCTTACAGCTTATTTATGTCTTGCCCTCCCAACACCTAAGGAGTTTCTTCATTTCTTCACCCAGAATCACCATCTCTGCAAAAGAGAAAAATAAATAAATAAAAAGGCTACTGGAACCCAAACAAACAATTACAAATAACAAAGAAAGAAAATGTGCTACTGCCTAAGACATAACAGTGTATGTGTGCAATCTACTGTTTGTCCTCTTACTTTGGCTTTACTAATATGCTTGTGTAGTGCCCCATCGCGCGTTGCTAGCAGCCTGCAGGGGTATCCATTCCTCTATATCCTTTCACTTCTCTCCTCAGCCATTTATCCAAGCTACAACAACTAGTTTTTGCTACTAGGTAGCAGTGCAAACCTTCCTGTTTTTAACCATATCCCCAATAGCACTAGCTCAGGTTAGACTCTTCTTCAGTATTTCCCACATTATTTGATGTATAGTGCTACTTTAAGCATTTTATCACTACATTGGTTCATAGTTCTAAATTAGCCCAAATAGCTTCACCCCAGTATACCCTTGCCTGTACTGGTTTGTATACTCACTGCTAGTTTTCTAGTCCACTGATTGTTCCTGGTAGGCAACATCATCTCCTCGGCTCAATCTCCCTTTCCCCCCGGAGTCACACTCACACCTCCACCTCCTCTGTACCTTTCCTCTTCCCTGCTTGTACTCCTTGACCCTCCTCATCTTTGTTCCATTCACCTCAGCAATAGCTCCCCTGTCCACCCCCTCTTACTGTATTCTATTCACTCTTACCTTAGCCTCCTTGTCCCTCCCCCTTTTCCTGCTTTATCTCCTGCCCTCAAGTCTATTTAGATACCTTAATACCTGTGGCACCATATTTTAACCAGAATTCCCCAGCACACTTATCCTGCTCTGCCATAAACTGCTAGCATTGCCTGTGGTAAGTGCTTCTAAATACCCTGCTCATTATTTTGAAATATGTTTTTGAACTGCTGCTTAGTCTGAAAAGTTTGAAGAAACTACTGCTAATTAGTGTGAGACTCTTATATGAGGTGCTATTTTGAGAGTTTAGATACATTCAATTCACGCTAAGCTTAGTTAATGTAAAACGGATCTCCTGGGCTGTTAATATGTGATTGCCTAGTCTATTTCCTGTGTCCTGTGATCATTGTGCCAATACCCTGTGTCTAAATCACATTATTTCTCTTTGTTTCATTATATCTTGCTGTAATACCTGGTTTACTTCCTGGGCTCACTTTGAGAATGTGTGAACTCAGCGAGTATCTGTGCAACTCAAACCACATGCTCCTAGAGTTATTCACGAGTATAATCTCTATTAGCTATTTGGCTGGGCTTTTACTGCTTCTAAATGATACATGAAGTTGTAGCTGGGATAAGTTATTTTGCTACCATTTTTCCTAGCACAGTTAAGCATCTTGATACCTGGTTAACCTCCTGTGCTTGTTCTGTGAATGCGTGAACTCACCGGTTATCTGTGCAAATCAAATTGTTCACTCCTTGAGGTGTTTGCGAATGAGATCTCCGCTGGCAATTCCCTGCATTTTATTACTGTTTTTTAAATAATAAATGAAGCCTTTTCCTGGATAAACTACTTCGCTACCCTATTTTTCTTACCATATTTTATTTACTTAGTTGTTTGTGAATGAAATCTCTGCTAGCTATTTCCCTGGGCTTTATTACTTTTTTAAATAATAAATGAAGCTGTTTGCAGGTTAAGATACTTCACTACAATATTTTGCCACCACAATTAAGGTCTATCTTTGAATCCTGGTTATGAAAGTAACTGTATATCACATACTCAGTCGATGTGCCCAGACTGCGTATTACCTTAGTTTTTGATGTTCTATTTACTGTTACCGCATCATAATTTGTTGTTGTCTCTGCCAATGTAACAACTGCTGATGCCTTTATTTTATGTTTAAATGCTCTGCAAAATGTGCGTTTTGTATTCCCTACTGCTGTGTTTATTTTTGAAAAACAGAATCCCTGCTGCACCTTTTTAAACTGGAAACTGATGCTGTTGTAATTGTGTAACCTGTCATATCGCTGTGCATTACATGTGCTCTAACTGCTTAAACATACCCCGGGATTCATGAAGCTCGAAACAAGGACGGTGTTAGCCTTGTGCTGACCGTGCAGCATAGAGATGGCACAGCAGCACCACATGCATATTAACGAAGGAATGCTGCCGAAACGTCCACATGCCTAGGAAATGTGTGCGAGTGCAGGGGGTGTGTCTAAGCACTGCACGTAGGCGTGAACATGTCGGCTGCAGATGCACAACCTAAAATGCTGACTAGTACAGCCTGCCTCTAATAGTAATTACTCCTGTCAGTGTCCATGGATACTGAAATGTATACAAAGCATACAAGACAGTTTCGTAAACACCCAAAATAAAAAGTAAACACAAAGGCACGTAGCTGAATATTGAGCCTCAGTCCCTCGAGCAAATAACATTTAAAACCCTGTGCCCGTATTCCATTGTAGTGTTGATTGTTATACCAAGTTGAAGTGAAATGCAGCGTGTTTGCACGCCGCTGCCCTTTGCTAAGCCTAGCCCAATGGTTAGGGTTACAAGCTGTTCCACTTTGTGAGGGACAGTCCCTCTCTGGGCAGTTGTGTCCTTACCAAAAATATTAAAAATGGCAAATGTCCTGCGATTGTAGGACATAATTATGTCCCATATTGTATGTAATAGTTCCATAAAATAGTTATTTCTGTATCTAAAATACCTAAATGTTACATGAAACAGAATAAGCAACTAAACTGTTACAAGAATAAGCTTTCACTTAGGCATAAAAGTAAAGCACTATCCTTTGTATTGACCATGGGTATGTGTCGGCCTGCAAAATCTGATGTGTGTCCCGAAAATGTTCCACTCTGGCCATTTGAAAAGGTGGCAACCCTACCAATGGTCAGAGCATTCTCCCAATATCTGCCCATTCATGGTCCAAGTTGTCCCTGTCTGGACGACCCAAAGATGAAGGGGTATTACCCGGGTCTACCCACCATGTCATGATAGATAAGTATTTGCATGTGCCTATGTGCGTGAGGTACAGCATGTGGAAGATCAAATATGCCAGGGCTGTCCTCACAACCATAGTGGTACCAGAGATATGTAGAGTATGCAATGTGTTCTGTTGTCTGTGCCATGGGCCATCAACCAGAAAAGGGATGGATGGTGTGTGTGGAATAAGGGGGGGGGGACAGGTAATGTAATAATTCGCCAAGGGGAGACTGGGTCAGATGTACAATAGGTGAACTGGAGGTGTATGAGGGAGCAGTGGGTGAATCAGAAAGGAAACCAAAGAACATACATTTGCATCCACAATACACCCTGACAGGCCATACTGCAGAACACAATCCCACAAATATGAACATTAAAATGTGAGATACACATGTACAGAAATGTTACTGGCTCATACCCACATAATGGTTTGGCCTGAATTGAGCCATTCAACCCCAACACACCTGGATACATAATTGAATACCCATCATCCCCTCCACAGCACCCCCCCCCCCGTGCTGAACATCCACCAAAATCACCCATACTCGGGCTGCTAGCTTGGCACAGCCATGTCTGCACATAGTGCCCCCTACTCATATCTAGTAGGCAGTCTCACCCTAGGCAGTCTCAGGCTTGCAAACTAGGTATCCCTTGCATGTATAAACCTCCCTCATTTTCGTAAAGCCAAAAGAATTGGAGTCATTGGTGTCCACAATTTTTGGCCATCCCTCATGGGATAAGTGTCTGTTCTAAAGATTAGACTTGGTGGCTCGACACGATGTCCAGCCCCGTAGACAACCAGACACATTAGCAGTAGTTGTCCACATGCCCTCCAGCCGGTCCTGCAGAACCTACTACCTGGGATTAAACACCTGACTGTGATGCATGTCTCCCCATGTGCATTATCAGGAATTTATACCATTCACATGTTCCCATGAAGCTTCCCCATAGCCATCTCCCAAATAGTACATGTCCACAAATTGTATACCCCATTCAGGTTCCTCGTTGTAATGATGCACACAGCCCCTGTATACAAACAGTACAGGTACCTCCCGTATGCGGTTGTTCATATACATGGCCATGTATAACTCCAGATATGTAGTCATATATCTATAAATGTACATACTTATATTCGCATAGCTACACATCACACATACATGCATATAGGTGTCAAGTATGTGTCCATTTCATAAATATGTATACTTGCAAATGTATACATATGCCTCTCAGAAACATATGAATAGTGACATGTACTATACATATGTAGACCACCCAACTGTCACATTTGTTGCCAGTACTGGGGAATGGCTGTAGTAAAGTCATATATCCTAATTACCATCCATATAGAATAGAATGTATCAAGGATGGTTTAGTGGTAAAACCAGTGACTATGGTGTTCCTTTTCCCGGGTCCAAGCCATGCAAGGGCTAATTTTATATGATGGCCACAATAATGGCAGTCGGATATAGGGTGATTAAGGTGGTTTAAAGCAGACGTAAGCAGGTATGCGCAACAGTTAAGTGGCGGTCATTCAACAGTATGGGAAACGTAAATAAGCATGTAGGTGTATTTGCATGCGTATGTACAGATATATATATATATATATATATATATATATATATATATATATATATATGTCCATGAAGAATGTATATGGTCACAATAAAGCAGTCATAATGAATGTGAAGGGAAACAGCAGCGGAACCCCCCCGTAATATTTAGTGCTGTCATATCAAAATGCCCAGAGGTGAGCAAACTAACTATATTCACTTGCTAAGTCTGACTTTCAAACAGGTACAAGGCAGTCCCAGTCACAAGTCGGATGAGCCGCAGACTAATTGAACACCCTGACCATTATATGAATGTATGTCCCTGGTCTATAAGCTTGGGATGTCTGAATATACTTGGAGTGAGCCAACATAAGGGACATGCTAGAGCAGAAGGGAATGGCGCATGTGTAGTAGTGCGGTTTTCCCAACAGGAAAATGGATGCCTGCTGTGTTAGTGAAGTGTTGAGGCATGTGTTCTGGTAACTATGAACCATGGGTATACATGTAAATGAAGCAGAACACCAATAGTGTAGTGGTTACAGCATCCGCCTATCGAACAGACGCTGCCAGTTCGACTGCAGCACACACCATTTATGACGCGTAATCCGTATACGAGCATATCTTGCTAATTTTATGCTGTATAACGATATAATACCATTGAAATGTAAACTGGGGTGACATATCTCAGTAAGAATGCAGAAGGTTTTGCGTGACATGAATCGGTGGTTAAACGGAATACCGCAGCTGAAAACTGTTGTACTCACCCTTTGTCCAACGGCCCTTGTTCTGCCCAGCAACACAATAAACCGCGTCGGCCAGACCCGACGCCAGGACCCTACACATCACAATCAATGTGGTTTACCACTAAGCCATGGCAGTTATACCTAACTCTGATGTTATCACAAACAAAGCAGACAGCACAGTCATTCAACAGTATGATCAAAGTAATTAAATCATATAGATGTATATGCATGCGTACGTACACATACACACATATATATATATATATATATATATATATATATATATATATATATATATATATATATACATCTACAGAATGAACATTGGCACAAGAAAGCATTCATAACAAATGCAAAGGAAAACAGCAGTGGACCACCCGTATTATCTAGTGCTGACATATCAAGCTGGCCTGAGGTGAACTCTCATATGACATACCAAATATTACTAAAAATGCTATATTACAATTAGCTACCCTAACAGAACTGTATCTAGAAACTATAAAATAAATAAATTTTATATATTTTATAGTTTCTAGATACAGTTCTGTTAGGGTAGCTAATTGTTTAACCTGTTGGCTTTTTAGTATTTGTCTTGCTGTATATATTTTGTATATGTATTATTTCCAGTAATATAGCAGTTTTAGTAATATTTGATATGTCATATGAGAGTTTGCATTACATCTTAGTCTTATTGGATGCCCATTATTAGTGATTGTTAATTGATTTATTGAAACAATTAGGTAATAGGATGTATATAAAGAGTTGTAAGCACTTGTATGAGTATGTCTGAAGAAGCGAAATGTGGTGTCCACGAAAGCGCTCACATTTCATTAATAAATTTGTTTTTTATTTATTTGGACTTTGGAATTCTCCATATTGTGGAAGTCTAAGCTGATACAAGGTGGTCGTGCTCCTTCTAACTTGTTTTTTTGCATACATTACGTGGACTAGGCTTAGTGACTGTTTCTCCATTCATCTTTGGTCTTTTATGATGTGGGATGGAAGGAACTGACAATGGTGCTGTAGCTGAAGCTACTAATGATTTGCTCGAAACAACTTCTAATGGGAGGCTAAGAAACATTTTGACTGAAACTGCCAATCCGCTTTTGCGTATGGACATTTGTGTGAATAATAAAGGTATGAACTTGGTTATGGTAAACGAGCAAGCTCTTAAGACTATAAAAAAAGAAATTGAGAATAATATCTACAAATTTAAACATTTGCAATGTCAACGCAACCATTTAGAAGCGTGTTTGAATTGTAATGTCATTCCCCGTGGGCTGAGGATTTTAAATGTGCCCACGTACGGCAACACCTATCCGGAGTTGCTGTTACAATGCAACAAATAAACTTGAATGTTAGTAAAGCATATTTACAACTACTATTAGAATTCTTTCAACTCATTGAATTTGATTTGAGGAGACAGATTGTTGAACAGCAAACAAAGTTAACTGAAATTTATCGGTGTGACTTAACTGAGATATTTATGCATGAACTCATAGACAGGGTGTTGCGATATGAAGGTAATCTTCTTGAGCATAAAAAAAGAAAACTCAACAGAGACATTATTATATTATTATATTTTATAATTATAATTAGATTATTTTGCCAAGCAAAATGTCTTTGTGTGGCCAAAATTTTTAAATGTGGCCAACAATAACGAATCTGTGGTTCGCAATCACACCAATTTAATCGGTAGGGAGGGACCTACACAGAGCGTTGTCAACTCTGAACCTATCATTAGTGACAAACCTCAAGAGCAGGAAGAAGATGGGCGTTCCAGGTCTGAAGAGACGGAGTGACAGCAAGTTGAGGTGGTGAGTCAGAATAAACAACAGATACCAGCTTTGACTAGTGGTTTTACGTCTCCAAATCCTATTAACTCCGTATATACTACACCCAATGAAGTATTACCTGAGTTTCAGCGCGTTGGTAGTACTAATGATTCTAATAGTCTGACCAGTGTTGTTAGACGTAAGATCCAGCTAGATAGAGCGGAGGCTCAAAATTTTCCTGCAGCTCCCTTGCCCATTAGAACTGGGAGGAAGAGGTCGGTCGATTCAGATGTGGCAAGGTGAGCAAAGAGGAAAGAACCACCAAATCATCATCAACAATGTACGCTGAAGAGAATATGGAATCAGGATGTTTAGTATGGAACATCTCTAAATACACATTGACACCGGATAAGTTTGAACTACTGAACAAAGGTATGAATTTTATACCGACTTCAAATATGGACATAAGTGAAGCAGTTTTATCTGTTAGGCTGTTTGCATGTAATGTAGCTTTAAAGATGTTATTTGAAACAGATTCTGACAATTATGTTAATTGCTTCAAACGCAAAAGTTTATTTGTTCCATATTTGCCGGCTAGTATTGAGACTTTTCTTAAAGCTGTGGAAAACAGTCTATACAATGACTTTCATTTTTCTATGGATATTAAAGGAAATAATTTAACCAAGAATGAACAGTATGCACTCAATAAACTTAAATGCAATGGTGACATTGTTATACGTCCTGCGGACAAGGGTGGTCCGGTTGTAATATTGGATTCTGATTATTATAATAAGACTATGTCAGAGATGTTGGCTGATGAAGTAGTACCATTAAGTATTGTACATGATTTGCAAGATAGCATATATAATAGTTTACATGAATGCAAGTCTATGAACATTATTAATGGTGAATTGTTTGATTTTTTCTGTGTACAATATCCCACAGTACCAAGGTTACACGGGCTACCAAAAATACACAAAAATCTGGTAGAACCATCTTTTAGACCCATAGTGTCAGGTTCAGGTTGGCTCATTGAACCATTATCTATTTAGTTGGATCATGAGTTAAAAAAAGTGTTATCTGGTTATACTTACGTGCTTAGGGACACTGAACAATTTTTGACTGATTTGTATCTTTTTACATCAGAATTAGATACTTTAGATGGTATACTGTTGGTAACAATGGACGCTGTATCACTTTTTACTTGTATCCCCAATGGAGAGGGAATAGATATAGTGCGACCGCTATTAGCTGATTGTAATTTGATTGATAACAGTAAGGTCGATTTCCTTTGTCTTCTGATAGAACAAGTGCTGGAATGCAACATCTTTTTCTTCCATAATGTATGCTATAGGCAACGTAAAAGTGTAGCCATGGGCACTAGTTGTGCCAACAGTTATGCCAATTTGGTCATGGTTGCCTGGGACGAGAAGTATATGCTTAATCATCCCAACATTGTTTTTTACAGGAGATTTGTGGACGATCTCTTCTTTTTGTGGAAGGGAACGGACAATGTGCTTATTTCTTTTTTCAATCAATTGAATATTGTGAGCTCTTTTTTGAAGTTTACTTTAGAATTTTCGGTAGATACCATTAGTTATTTGGATGTAACCATATATCGGGACAATAATTATTTGAAGACCAAGGTATATCGCAAACCTTGTTATAGGCCAGCCTATTTATATAGGTCCAGTATGCATAATCCGATGGTATTTAACAATATTATTAAAGGGCAGGTGATGAGGACATTGAGGCTGTGTTGTGAGGAATCAATTTTGAGTGATGAACTCCACAATCTCAAGCTAGGTCTTATGGGAAGGGGGTATAGCCAGCAGGACATCACGAAGGTATACTCTCAAGTGAGTAAGTTGAGACATACCAAGGCGAAACCTTATTATTCAAGTAGAGGGGAGCAGTTTGTTGCAGTGGCTTCTAGATCTAGGAAAGAATCAGTAATTCTTCCTTATTGTAACAACATTGATAAAGTTAGGAATGCAATTTCATCTAATTGGAACATACTTATGGTGGATGACAAGACTAGAGACATAGTAGGGAATTATCCTACTTTCACGTATAAGAACATGAAAAGCCTTAAGCAACAACCTTGTTATAATGACTCATTTGTCCCTAATTCTGTAGTATTCTAGATGTTTTAGGGGAACTGAGATGTGTGGGAAGTGTCTGCAGTGTGGGTCCATAGATGAGTCACGTTTCTTTAAACATCCAGACACAGGCCATCTACGGGAACTACATAATGACAGTACCTGTAACTCTAAAAATGTGGTTTATGTGGCACACTGTTTAGTCTGTTTTCATTTTTACATTGGGAAAACCAACAGGACCCTTAG
>NC_056742.1:209242079-209307079 GCF_019279795.1 Protopterus annectens | reverse complement strand
TTGGTCTGTCAATGTGTCAGGTTAATAGCTCCAAATTTCTAAATGTGTCCCTGATGTTGTTATCCAGTGTCCCTGATCCAGTGTTCATTTTTCCCTGTTCGTATGAGAGGTCTGATAGTGACAGAAAGCGCATATTTCTCTGACTACCTTAGAAAGATGATAGAATAATAGGTTGGGGTACCACCTGCCCACCTTTGCGAGGGACAGTCCCCTTTGGGCAGTTTTGTCCTGCAAAATAATTAAACATATAGCAAATGTCCTGAGATTTTAGGACAACGATTTTCCTATATTATCTGTAGTAGTTGCATAAAACAATTATTTTGTATCTGAAACACCTAAATGTTATAAGAAACAGAATAAGCAACTATAATGCTACAAGAATAAGCTCTTATTTAGGCAAAACAGTGAAGTTCTTTCTTTTGTACTGGCTGTGGGTATGTTTTGCCCTGCAAAATCTGACATTTCTACGTAAAAGTCCCACCTTGGGCAATTGAAAAGGTGGCAGCCCTATAATAGGTATGCGGTAGCATGATTCAGCTGACGGATGTGGGTCTCAAAACCCAATTATTTGTCTGTATTGAAGTGTCTCGGTTCCCATGTATCAGCCAGATGGGTGCAGATTGTAAGAGAAACACACAAATAATATGAATAAATCACTGGACAGGCTGCCGATTCCATACAGTCGAACAGCATGCCATCGCCTAATGGGCAGCCATTCCCTATACGGTAGGCATGTAATCCGATGTAATAGGCATCACAAGATAATATTGTGGTCCTTTCTCACACCCAGGGGTGTGAGTGTCAGATGCAAGCACCAATGTTGGTGCATTTGCAAGTGCGGGAGCAAGCGGGTGTAAGCCTGTTTGGCTACCAGTATGCAAGTATTGCACTGGTATAGCAGTGTAGAGGCTAACTGAGTGTAAGAAGCTGTAACCAGAGGTTAGCATTGCTTAACACCACGCAAACCCATGCACACCCACTCACAACTGCTTTAATGTGCCTTACTCCCTCCATATCCACTGGCCTTGTTCTGCCCTGCAACAAAATAAACAGCCTTTGCAAGGCTCGGAACCAGGACCCTGCACACACAGCTAATGTGATTTACCAATACACCATTGCAGATATACAGACAACGGACAGTACCACAAATATATCATACAGAGCAGTCATTCAACAGTATAGGAATGTACCCCATCATGTAGATGTATATGTGAGTGTTTATGTCCAGCATATAGGTACATACATATATAGAGATATATCAGGAACATACCATGTGGCAGCAAAGCATTACAAACTAATGAAATGGGAAACACCAGCTATCCCTGTATTATGTAGTGGTGTTGTCCTATGTAATCTCAGGACTTCCTCAGACAGACATGTGTCATTCATACACACAAACAGTTGTACATTGGCCATATACATCATTCTGTGCATGTAATGTACATTAACACTACAGTACCTGTCCAATCATTGTGTGAACAGTACTCTTGCAAGGTGCTGTGTGCAACATCATCATCATGATAAAGGTAAATGGGGTAACCATAGAGGGACCGGTAGTGTTGTGTGTACAATGGGGTCATCCTCATCACGTGTACCTGGACCATTTAGGAGTGATGTGCATACCAGGATCGTGTGCCTGAGGGACAGGGGTGAGGATAACAGGAGTATGTTGTGATGCATATTACAAGGGTTACATGTGTCCAGTGGGCACTTGTGTGAAATGGACAGCTATGTATAGGGCAGATATTGTCCTAGGAGCCGATTGGCTTTATGTTTCCGTAGGGTGAGGGTCGGATATGGGGGAAGGAGAATAGGTATGGCCGTGGAGGATAGGTAGGGTAGGATCACAGACAAAACAGCATACAGGGTCGGTATATGACATATGTGGGGTATACACCTCGGACAGGGATGGGTGTTCGGCATTCACAAGCCCATGGGAACAGTGAGACGGAGGTCCCCAGCCATGGGCAGCTGCCACCGCACCTAAACAGCTGCAAAGGAGGCAGTGCTGAAGGCTGTCCAGGAGGGGCAGCATCACCCTGTAAATGTGACACTCTGCCCTTGAGCTTGTGTATCTGGCTTCGGAACCCCTTAGTGAGCCCCCAACGCAACACGTCCGGGACCGCACAACAGCAGACATGTTCCTGTCTGGTCCTGCTCCCAGGGGGACATGCCCCATCTTCAGTGGTGGTACCACCAGAAGTTGGTGCAGAGCCAACAGAGGTTGAGGACCAAGGCTGGGCCCCAGATGTGATGGTGCTCAGTGCCATGGTCAGGTAAAGTGGGACAGGAGGTTCTGCCGGGACCTCCCAAGCCATACAGCCTATGGTGTTGCAGTTTAAACCCACATATGGCTTAGTGATAGACAGCAGCATTCAGGATTACCTACAGCAGTATGCATAGATGTCACCATCAACCCAACACAACAGATGGTATACATTTGCAGAGGGAGCACAACACATGCATATATACTGCATGACATCTGTACAATGTGTAGTAGGCGTGTGACCGCAGCTATGAACAGTTGCCCATTATTGGCTTGTCACTGGGAACCCCAGACAGTGTCTGTCATACCACTGTTTCATGTGACATATGTCCAGGCAGGGATGGGATGGCAGTAACACATCCCTGTCATCATGTACTGTCTGCACTCCTCACACTATGCTCCTGCTGTGCACAGATGTGTGTTCAGTGTGTAAGACAGGAAAAAAATGGTTCCACACACTGACCAGTTCACAGATGGCCCTACAGATGGGGGTCCCTCATGAACAGAGTACTGTCATGTCTGTATTAAAACATGCAGAATAGCCATTACCGCACACATGTTAAACACGCAGTAGTCTCAATGCAGCATAGCTACACTTAGATGCTGTAGTCATGTGTGGCACATCACCCTCATGTCTTTAGGCTATTTCCCACTGTGTATGATGTTTGAGGTAAATCCAGATATCATCTGTGATGCCGTTTCAGAACATCACATCCAGGTACTACTTACAGCAACTGTCATGGCCAAATGCCAACATGATTTTCCTAGATAGTGTACTGTGTTTATCATGCGAATGGCTATGGGAGCACCATCACAGCTGTTCCACATGCAATCAGCTAGAGGAGTACTGCAATAGGTGCAGAGGCCATCACCTGATTATGTCCATCACTTACAATACACATGCTGCTGCTGAGCAGGTGTACACATCCACATCCACCAGACAGTGTGTGGGAGGGACAGGCAAAGTACACCAGAGAAGGGCTTGGAGACTAAACCCTAAGCATCATCTGCCACATGCCTAACAGTACAGGGGTCAAACCTCTGACTGACTAATCATTACTATTACATGTGCATGAAGGTACTACATGTGCCACAAAGCCAACATATTGCTGTGCTGTAAGAACATATATGTGTTTAGGTGAGAGTCATGTGCAACAGAGATATAGTAGACATACATTAGGTGTAGCACACATGGCTGTCCACGTGAACGGATGCCATTGTCACCACAGCCACACTCTCTAATGGACTCGCACTGACACTCTTAGCCAGGGCCACAAATACACAACCTAACTACTTAGTTTGCCACACTGCAGTAATGCACCGGACTACATGCACCACAGGGGATATCTGGAGGTTCTATGGGCTAGGGCATGTGAAAGTGTTTGACATCTGTTGGTATGCCAATGAGGGTTATACTGGGAGTGACTATGGTTGGGAGCATCATAACCCACACTCAGACACAAGGTGCCAGTACTGACATGCATGTATGCATTGCTTCATGGGTGTGTAGTGGTTGGCTGTGCAAGATGGCTGTACAAGGCTGGGTGAGGGGTAATCCTTGGAATTGTGTCACCTGACAATGGTGTGCAGTGTGGTACAGGGGTGTAGTGTCTGCAATGTCCCACACAGATGGATACTGCTTGATCTGCCCTGACATCCTGGTTACCAGTGTGTATGGCCATAGCTTTGCAATGCATGCCATGTCTGTGTTTGATAGTCCTTCACATGGACATTGCCTGGGATGTGCATGTCCCACAATACTGTACAGTGACATGTACAGGTGTACCTGGTTTGGCAGGCACATGTTGTGTACACAGACTGTTATCCCCCAATATGCCATTACTAGCCTGGTGTGGAGAAACCTGCTTATAGTCAGCAGGTCGACCCTGCACCTGCATTGATAGAATAATAAAGGTATTCCCTGGTGTCAGTGGTGTTGCTCCATACAGGGCACATGTGTATGGTATTTCATGGCCTCTGTGGATCACATTTGATGGCACCACATATGTTGCAGGCATCCAGTGAGGAACATAGTGAAGGCACATTGTCTGCAAATATGTGCCTATTGTACCACTGTACAGGGTGCCATGTCCTCTGCAGCCCACTGCATTCACACCATGTCTACTATCTGTCATCATTGTGCATGGTACTAGCAACATAGCGGGATATCCTAGGCAAGTGTGTTTTTGTATGGTATATGGGTGCAGGACATATACTGGGTACTAGTAGGGTTGCATACTTTGTTCACCAGGCCTTTTGCCAGTTGTAGGGCTATGACTTGCCAACACAGTCTCGTGGCTGACTGACAGCTGTACTTCTCATGAGGTGGCCAATGTGTCATAAGACGGATACCATATAGGAAAACTACAAAATCTGCTCCCCAACATGTCCAGTGATTAGACACTCACAGCCCCCTCTACACAGGGTCTGACAGCCAAATACACCCACTTGCCATGTCCTGTATTCGACCCCTACCTACCGTATCACACTGCAGCAATACACTTTTAGGGCACACGCTACGGCGAATACTGGGTTACAGCACTCCTACAGGTGTATTCCTAGGTGGGTGACAACAGCAGGATTGACAAAGGTGGTCATATTTGTACAGAGTGCATACTCTACAAAGCACTGTACTTGTCTCACACAGGCAGACAGACACACACACACACACACACACACACACACACACACACACACACACACACACACACACACACACAGTTGGCAAGTCTGGGATTAGAACACTGACCTAACTACTTTATTACACTACAGCTTAATGCAGTTACAGAACACACTACCGAGATTACTGGGTCACAGCACTCCCAGAGGTGTATTTCTAGGTGGGTGAAATCATCACCTTTGCCAAAGGTGGGTATAGGAGTTGTATGGAGTGTGAGCAGTCTAAAAGCATTATTCAGTCCTCAGGCAGACGGAGACAAACAAACAAACACACAGACACACACAGTTGGCAAGTCTGGGATTAGAACACTGACCTAACTACTTAATCACACTACAGCATTACGCAGTTACAAAACATGCTACTGAGATTACTGGGTCACAGCACTCCCAGAGGTGTGTTACTAGGTGGGTAACATCATCAGCCTTACCAAAGGTGGGTATAGGAATTGTATGGAGTGTGAGCAGTCTAAAAACATTATTCAGTCCTCAGGCAGATGGAGACAAACACACACACTTGGCTAGTCTGGGATTAGAACACCATCTTAACTACTTTATTACACTACAGCATTACGCAGTTACAGAATGCGCTACCGAGATTACTAGGTCACAGCACTCCCAGAGGTGTATTTCTAGTTGGGTGACATCATCAGCATTGCCAAAGGTGGGTATAGGAATTGTATGGAGTGTGAGCAGTCTAAAAGCATTATTCTGTCCTCAGGTAGATGGAGGCACACACACACATTTGGCAAGTCTGGGAGTAGAACACCGACCTAGCTACTTTATCACACTACAGCATTACGCAGTTACAGAATGCGCTACTGTGATTACTGGGTCATAGCACTCCCAGAGGTGTATTTCTAGGTGGGTGACATCATCAGCCTTGCCAAAGGTGGGTGTAGGAATTGTATGTAGTGTGGCATTCTAAAAGCATTATTCAGTCGTCATGCAGACGGAGACAAACACACACACACACACTTGGCAAGTGTGGGATTAGAATACCAACCTAACTACTTTATCACACTACAGCATTATGCAGTTACAGAGCGCGCTACCAAGATTACTGGGTTACAGCACTCCCAAAGGTGTATTTCTAGGTGGGTGAAATCAGCCTTGCCAAAGGTGGGTATAGGAATTGTATGGAGTGTGAGCAGTCTAAAAGCATTATTCTGTCCTCAGGCAGACGGAGACAGACACACACATAAACACAGTTGACAAGTCTGGGAGTAGAACACTGACTTAACTACTTTATCACACTACAGCATTACCCAGATACAGAATGCACTACCAAGATTACTGGATCACAGCACTCCCAGAGGTGAATTTCTAGGTGGTTGACATCATCAGCCTTGTCAAAGGTGGGTATAGGAATTGTATGGAGTGTGAGCAGTCTAAAAGCATTATTCTGTCCTCAGGCAGATGGAGTCACACACACACACACACACACCAGTGGTGGGAACAGAACACCTGCCTATCTACAGATCTCTATTACAATACTACATACTTACAAGTCGCACCACAGAGACTACGCATTTCAAGGCTGTCATTATGACCTTCTAGGAATTTGGACATCAACAGGGATGCTGGCAGTTAAGATGTACATACCTGTGAACCTGTGTGTTTAAAGTAGGAATCCATCCTGAACTGGAGTATACCCATCTGTGGAATGGATGACTACTATCACTATACAGGGTTACAATGGCCATGCCCATGCACATAGAGGCACAAACCCGACACAAGGTGTCACTGGACATGCTCACACTTAGTAGCACAGGGCTGTTCAGAATGCACTGTGTCCATCTACACAAGGTTATACTGGGCATGCTCATACACTTAGTAGCACAGGGCTGTTTGGGATGCACTCTGATTCTAAACACGGAAGGCCACAGTGGCCATGCTATTACAGTTAGACATAAAGAACACATTGTAATGGACTCCCGTGTTAGTAGTTGTCATTGTTAGCAGGAACGCTGCCCTACATATATCTGACACCAGTCTTATACACAACATCTGCTGCTGTCAGTCACCTTAGATGTACCATTTTATAACAAGCACAATACTACCCTTCACAGTGATGTCTTTATAGGAGTGGCAACTGCTTGACCGACACAATGTGACAATGTTCTGCTGTAATTACGAGGTTGCCAAATGTTTGTCATTCTGGGATGACATGACTGAAAGTAGACAGGCCTTTGTCACATATCACATGCATCCATGATTCAAGGGAGTGGGGATAATACCTAGGTCACATTCGCCCATATAGTGCCATTCCAAGGCAAATGTCCTAAACACAGGATAACACCCTGACCCCTAGAGGACAACTGCATTGTATGCTTATGCTAACCAGTGCTAGATGTGTAGCATTCGTAATCACAGCTGCTCACTGTAGATCCAACAATGGGGAATACTGACATCTATGCAGTGAGGAACACCTGGCTGAAGGCTCTGTAGTGCACAATAGCACCACCACCATATACTTCAGAACCAGACATGTGGGCCATAACACAGGTACAGACCGCTCCAGGTGGTGGTGTCCCCACATACATAAAGGCCACTCACATGTACTGACCAGTACTCCCACAAAAGGCATCACAGATGAGTCAGGTGCAGGGCACAGTGTCAAAAGCTGCATTCTAGGATGTAACCCTCAGACACCACCATGCCTATCATGCAGTTGCAATGCAGCCTCAAAATTGCCAACTGTATATGGTGATATGCTGAAAGTATGGAAAGATGTACATCAGGTATGGACAGATGTGTGGACATAATTAAGTGGTGGGGCATGTTTGCAGATGGATGTTTGCTGAGGATAGCTCACATGTGTGCCACAGGCAGTCCTACAATAACCTGTGTAACCGCTAAGCTATGGTTTTGTTAATTGAAGGGGAACACACACATCATAGACAGCGGTCAGGGTGACACCTGTGTTGCACATGTGATACACATGGGACACTGGTTAGCCAGATGGTATTTGCAGGGATGGATATCAACTATAGCATGAATGGTCAAAGTCAACTAGTAGGCTATATGCCCTGGACCATGTATGAATCTAGGATGAAAGGTAACCTAGCTGTAGCTGACAGGCGGATATCTGGGGCCAGGTGAAACAGTGCCACATAACTGATCCACATGGTTAATGATACATTTACCATGTGGTCATCACACCATGTCTGAGAGGGGGTCAATGTGCAGCTTTGCTGGACAGGGATGCATAGTATGGCAGGGGTATGTAAAGTGTATGGGACAAGGATCTGTCCAGCATGTGGTACTAGGAAGGTGGATGTCCATGAAGAATGTGTTTGAGATCAGGATGTGCATGTGTAACATGTCCAACATCACGGGGTTGGACATGGCTTTATTCAGGGTAGGCATCATGCTACATAGTAGAGATGGGGATTGGGAAGGCTGGTGTAGGCCATCTGAACGTGGCCAATACCCCTTAAAGGAAATATGTGATCTGATATGAGTCACTTCAGTGTTGAGTATGGCTGGACAATGATCTCTATATTCATGGATGGCACCCTGTCATGATTAGGGTTGCCACATACCTGACAGGTGTGGTGACATAACTATCACAGGAAAGACAACTGCCCAGCTGCATCCCTTACACACAGTGTCCATTATGTTAACCACTGCCTAGGTTGTAGTTCATGGGTACAGGGTTATTAACATAGGGGTGACAATGCAATATGTAGCTGTCAGATTGTGGCCATATGTCACACACCTCACCCACAAAGCCCCTTCTGTATGTTGTCCACAACACTCTGAGTCAGCTATCGCTCCTAGGTCATAGTTATTCGCATACTTCAATAGGCATACTTTAATAGGCAGATGCAGTCTGTTAGTCTGTGTGGTATAGACTATAATGAGGGGGGTGCAATGAATTAACCATGTCTTACTGTAGCTGGCACTGGTGTGATGTGCATGTATTATTCAGACACATTCTGTAGTGTTGGTTCTGCCAGCAGTCCCATTGCAAAACACTCCTGTGACATTGGAATGTACATCTAGTATACTGAGTGTAGGTGGAACACAGTATGGGTGATGATGTCCTATGACCTGGGAAGGTTATGATATGCAGTGTGAAATCAATCTTATTGTCATCTACATCTGTACTGCTGACATCAAATAAGTTGATCAAGGTTCATGGCCTTTCAGACCAGATTCAACAGGGTAGTAGTGCAGTACTTCCCATTATCAGTGGTGTCTCCCCCTTTGTGGGTTGTGAAAACTGTTGGTGTGCACCATTCTCTATGTACACAGCCTGACATGAAGCTATGTTTTACATGATGTGTATGTGGAGAACAACTTGTTTTGCCATATGTGTATGATACAACCTGGGATGTGGATAGGTCCCATGCAGCCTGTGTGCAGCTTGTACCTGCATAGTTGTGGTTACAGGGGCTATGTAGTGTACATGGATATAGGACTGTGTACCTGTTGGGGGGTGGACAGTGTGTTTATGTTATCCAAAACCCTATCTGGATTACTTATTCATGCGCAGCACTTGTTCAGAACTTGAAATCTACTAATTACTATAGCACTCAATCTTCCTCATTACCTAGAGGTAAACAGTTTTTGTATGTACTTTTCCCACTTGCTTCGAGTAAAACAGGTCTTGTACTCACTTTCCTCACTTATCTAGGGGAAAATAGTTTTATATTCAGGCATGTCGAAGGGTCAGCTCCCAGTGTTCTCTCCTGTCTATCTGATGAATCTGGGCATCTTGATGCAATGTAGAAATTGTCTCATGTACACAGACAACCCTCTCCACCTACCACCCAACACTACAGCCTGTGAGAGATGCACTTATCTAGCCAAACTGGAGGTAAAGCTCTCTCCAACCAAGACTGAACTTGACAGTCATGTGGAGAAGGTAAACATTTGCACCACACCACACTCATCATATAGTCTCACTAAATCTACACCACTATAATCCACACATAGTAACACAAACACATTCGCAGAGGCTGTCAATAATTATCTCTCTAAGCAAGAGAGACCTGCAAAGCAGAAAAGCAAGCAGCCTCAATCCCCAACACAAACCTAATGACACATAGCCCACAGACTCAGTGTGCCACTCAACCACAGCCAATAAGACAAAACAACGTACCCAACACACTAATCATAGGTGACTCTATAGTCAGGCACACTGAAGTCCCACTCACCAGGCTAAACAAGGAGAAGGTTACTGTCAGCTGCCTGCCCGGGTACCAGGATCCACCACATAACCCACGCACTCAGGTCACTCCACAACAAGTACAAATATGACTCTGTCATTGTCCATGTTGGTGTGAATGACCTGAGACGTACCTCCCTTGACTACATGAAGAGAGACATGGAAGAGCTCTCCAATCTTGTAGCCCAGGTAGGTATGACCCTAGCCCTGGGTAGCATTCTGCCATCACCCAGAATGATACCGCAGTACGAGGACAAAATGATTGACTTCAACAATTGGCTAAGCTTCTGGTGTCATTCTAAGGGGATCCAGTATCTGTCTGCTTAGGATGACATGGTCGACAGACCATGATGCATTGCCACAGATGGCCTGCACCTGTCGCCCCTGGGATTCTGGATACTGGCTAAGGCTCTTGCTGCCCATATAGTGCCTTCTTTAGGCAAGGTTCAAATAACATATTCACCACCATAACAGGAATAGGCAAGCACAAACTGAGGGTAATGCTACTCAATACTGGAAGTCTAAATCTCAAACTGCACTCACTCGAGGCACTCCTTGTAATGGAGAACATAGATATCTGTGCAGTGACTGAGACCTGGTTCAAGGCTCCAGAGAGCACCCCTGCACTACCAGGCTATAACTCATACCACACTTTTCGACCATGTAACCTGGACCAAAACACCCAAGGCGGAGTTGTGTCCATATTCATTAAGGATATCCACCCCTCCAGGCTAGTTGCTTAGCACAATGCATCCAAGGTTATCCAAGTGCAATTACCTCTGAGCTAAACTGCAATCCAAATTGTAGCTTGCTACAGATCCCCACCATGCCCCATGATTCCCACTCCTCTTTTCTTGATGTACTGGAAATTATTAGGGTTCAACCAAACACCCTACTAATGGGCGACTTCAACTACCTCACCTTTAACTGGGAAAACTACTCATGTACCAACTCATTAGCTCAACGCTTTCTGGAATTCATAAACTCCAATGCCCTGGATCAACTTATCCACACCCCCACCAGGGGCAACAATATCCTTGATCTAGGCATTACCAACATGAGTGACCGGTTTTCCACACCTGAAGTCAACTCCTCGTTGGTCTGATTCAACCATAAGCGAAACACCCTTGATATCCACATCCCACCCCCATTAAGGAAACCACTTTATAATATTTCTACAAAGCCAAATTCATGCTTCTTAAGACAGAAGTGGTGAACTTCATGACACCCATGCAGATGGACAATACAGTTACAACTGCTGAATCCTACACAAATAAACTCTATAAGCACTTACACGAGTGTATGGATTATGCTATCCCAAACAGAACCAAGACGCTATCCTCTAAAATAAGGAAGCCAATCTGGTGGTCCCCTGCCATAAACAAACTGTACAACAGAAGTAAGAAACTGTTGCAAAAGAGAGTACAATCCCATGAGTGGAGGAGCTCCCTGGTCAGCCTTAGTAAGAAGCTGAGATCCCTTATAAGATCCTCCAAAGCCAGCTACAACAACAAAACTGCTACTAATTCTAAGGACAACCACAAAGCATTCTATCGCTATGTCATATATCTTGATGGCAACACCCAGATCTGCTCTGAGTTACAGCACAAAGGCACGAACATTACAGAACCAACTGATATTGCCAACATCCTGGCAGATAGGTTCAGTGCTACCTTTCCCCCCACTCACTCCCTAAAGGGCCCATATCTATACGGGAAGAATGCAGAGTCCCTGTAATCACAACTATGCAGGTAAAAGCTGCACTCTAAAGCCAATATCACAACATCCATGGGACTGGGTCAACATCCCAGGCTGTGTTTTACATGAACTTCAGAACGAACTGGCTCCCCACTTACGCACCATGTTCAATAATAGCCTCACATCAGGCTTTGTGACCCCTGAATGGTGCACAGCAACAGTTATCCCACTCCACAAAGGTGGCGCCACAATGGACCATGAGAACTATTGCCCTATAAGCCTGACTAGCCTGGTCTGCAAGGCTATGGAGCACATCATCATGGATTTCATTCACAAAAGACATTGGGTACCTCCAAACCTTTGACCCCACCCAGTTTGGCTTTAAGGGCAGACCATGCCTCCTAAACCTGGTGGACTTCTTTGAGACAGTTACCAAGGCATTAGATGAGGGTAAGGAGGTCCACACAGCCTACCTTGATCTGTCAAAGGCTTTCAATACCATTCCCCATTATGGTATTATCAACATACCCATCCTCCTGAACATTAACCCCTATTTCACAAGATGGTTTGCAAAGTGGCTCATGGACAGAATCCACACAATGGGAGTTGCATACCCTAGGTCTGACTGTAAACCAGTTACAAGTGGCGCCCCCCAGGGCTCAGTCCTAGGACCCCTCATGTTCGGTATATACTTCTCTGAGGTACAGGCAAGCACAGGAGGACTTTGGCTGAAAATTTTGCAGATGACTGCAAGCTAGGGGCCATAACTGGTTCCCCAGCTGATACAGACACCCTCCAGAAGGGTTGCACTGAGATGGATACCTGGTATCAATATCATGGCCTCAAGCTGAATGCCAAAAAGTGCATAGTCATCCCCTTTGGATAAAACTAATTACCCGCGGACTACCACATAGGTGCTAGTCCTTTACATACAGAAATGGTAATAAGGGATCTGAGTACCCAAGTAGAGAGCAATCTCTCCTTGGATAACCATAATGCCAAGGTGGTTAGAATATCCTTCTATGTGGCCCCCCAATCTCAAATGGGTTCACATCCAGAACAAAGGAGGCCATTGTGCCTCTCTACTCATGACTTATTAGACCCATTAAAGGATACAACACCCCATTTGGGATATACCTTACAAGACAACTGCAACAGCTTGAAAGACCACAACAGTACCACACCAAGAGGATTACTGACCTCAAACAGATGACCTATGCAGCCCAACTTAAGAAACTCCAGCTGTACTCGGTTGCATACCACGTACTCAGAGGTGATCTCTGCTTGACATACAAGGCCCATATCCAACCCAGTATTGCTGGATATGCTCCACCTAAACAAAAGCCCCCGAGTGCCACATACTCTAGGGATATACACCTAACCACAACAATAGCTAGGACGTGCTGGAGGGTTAGATGCCTGACCCGGAGTCTCCCCATACTTTGGAACATGATTCCAATGTACATCAGGCAGGGCCTCTCACTAGCACTCATCAAAAGAAACCTTGACGGGTGGATGGGAGCCAGACATGTACCCCAGGGATCACTGCAGTGGCTCTGATGGACAGAGGCACAGGGAACTAATGGCTCTGCTGTTCAGAGGCTCAGGGAACTAACCTAAGGGGGTGGCGGAAGCCAACACAATCTAGCTAGCCTTATAAATACCCTTGGGCAGACAGCCTAGTACCTACCTTTGAACCTATTACATGTCTTATGTGCATGGATAGTTAACTAGCTCTTCCATTTTACTTTGCTATCATGCTGATAAACTGTCTGGTGACTACAAGTCATATGTATCCTGTTATTGTGTATTGTAAATGCCAATAGACATAACTAATGTTTGTCTAACATAACAGTAATGTTATGTAAAATGTAATACATATCTGCCTACAATACTGTACATTACACAGTTATTGGCACAATATCCCACAATGCAAATCATAACTGCACAGTAGGCCCACCTTCAACATGTTATTCTCAGTAATACACCCATACATACGTCTACTGCTACAATACATCAACATATACTATCCCCTGTTATAGCACGTACTTGTTGGACCAACCCTGCAACTGACAGTGGCTGGAGAGGAATTGTTGGGCTCAAAGCCCTTATATAGCATCCCTTGTGTTGTATGCGGTGACCTACAGCAGTACACACAGAAATACTACAAGCATTACTATGCTCAACAATACATCACTACAAGATAACTGTTTCCACTATATGCATTGCATACACTTTAATTATTACAGAACAGGTACTACATACACAGACATACTGAGTGTTCTACATACCTTATTAGTAACCCAAGGTGTCGTTGACTGTTATTTCAATCCTTTTCAGTTTGTGTTTCAATCTTCTTTGTAATGTTCTGCTGGTATATAGAGATGGTTTGAATTTGTGACAAGCCATCCTTTTATTGTTAAATATCGGCAACATGTGCTATCCTGACCACCAATTGGTGTTCCAAAGTAGTTAATTACACGCACATGGCGGTTTGTCTTATTTCCACACATTCCTGCCTTTTGTGTTTTAACCTGTCAGAATACACAACTGCCGTTGGTACATCTCAGGTAGCTTAGTGGTAGGTTATTATGAAGCTTGAGTACATGGTTGCGTGTTCTAATCCTGGCAGTGGTCATTTTACCTCTAAGAGCAAGCACCGGTAGTGCAAGGGTGATTAATGCACATTTCAGTGGTCGTGTGTTCCAAATGTTTATTATTCTGTGGAATACTACCTATATATGCAAGCTGTGGTTAAGGTATACTATGTAACATGCAGATCATCTCTGACTTTATTGGGATTTGAACCAGGACTGCACAGATATTATGCAAATGCTGTAGCCATTACACTATTGACATTAATGTTCCTTCTGCCTATTTCCTATATCCATGAATCCTATGTGTAAGCTTGGCTACACAACAGGCGGAGCCACCCACACCCAGTGAGCTTCTCGAAATACTGACATAACACATGAATTGAGAGACTATACATTAACATCCTAACTACATTTGGCATAGCCACTCACTGACACACTTCAGGAGAAACTTTGATGTGTGACTGGCCAGCAGTATATACACTCCTGGGACCATGTGTTCCAGAAACATACAGCCAGGGTGTGGGGAGCCAGTCCAGTTTTATAGCTGCAAGACCTGTTGGGGAAATTGAATGCTGTTGGGTTGTCATGTTAACATACCCTTTTGAGATCACTGTGTGCCCCTATCACCCTACAGCATCCCAGTCTTCAACAGCTTCCAGCAACTCTGCCTGGAATCACTTCATTGGCTATGCTTGACAGAGGCTCAGTTACTTCATCAATGGTGCAAGTAAAGCCACCACACTATAGCTATGCTTCTAAATGCCCTTGGGCAGATAGCCTACTACCTATCTGTGAACCTCTACAGTGCAGGCCGTCTCCAACATCATATGTGATTATACAGAGTTTTCTGATCACAATATGCATTGTAAAATCACCATGTAGTCAGATAATAGTTAAGTACAGCAATAGCATACAGACTACTGATACATAATCACTCCAAAAGCCTATCTTAGAAACTAGTGGACATGTATAGGTTTCAGGCTTTGTATTGCTTACCAGTAGGTTACCTACAGGAAAGATGGGACATAAGCACAGATGGGAAACATGCCTGCAACAATGCCATACCAACTTACATGTGTCAGCCTAAGGCTTTGGAATGCTGGGCAAGGCTACTGACGCCCCCAGGGTGCCATTTTTAGGCAGGTCTCAGAGGTGAATCTCACCTCCATGATCTGCACAATAGCGGAATCAATGAGGGTTAGGCTACTCAACACCAGGGGTAGTACTCACAACATGCATGCACTCACAGCACCCCTCAGTATGGACAACATCTACATCTGTTCTGTGACTGGGACCTGTATAAGGCTCCTGTGAGCACATCAGCACTACCAGACTTACCAGACTACAACCCATAACACACATTTCAGCCACTGAACATGGACTGGCACAGACATGGAGGGGGTGTATCCATATTCATCAGGTATACCTACACCTCCAAGTTAGTAGGGCAGCATGATACCACTGTGATCATCCATGTGCAGCTAACATCAGCCACGACTGCAATGCAAACTGTGAGCTGCTACAGATAACCCTCCATGACCTAGGAGCACCACTACAACTATGTGGAGACAGTGGTAAACATGACAGTCCTACCAGACACCCTATTATTGGTCAATGTCGGCTACCCTACACTTAAATGGATAACCTACTCGAGTATTCACTTCCAGGCCCAGCACTTCCTGGGATTTATTACCTCATATGGCCTGTATCAGTTGGTAGATGGACTAACGAGAGGTGAAAACATTCTAGAAGTGGTAATCACTGACGTGCAACAGGTGCACTACAGCAGAGGTAAACCGGTCACTGTTTAGATCTGACCATGAACTATTCCCTGATGATTTCCACTCCCAACCATCTCCCCCACCCAAGGAACACACAGTGAATACCTTTCCTACAGCTAAATTCACAGTACTAATGACAGAGGTGGGAGGGTTCACAGCCGCCATGCTCAGGGATGACACTGTTTAAGATACAGACAGAATTACAAATGCACTCTATAAGCATCTACAAAGATGTATGGGTCATGCCATCAATGGTAAACCAGGACTTGCTACTCCTACACAAGGACACCAGTCTGCTGAACCCCTGCATTATACAGGCTATGCAACAGAAGTAGGACAGTAGTCCAGAACAACAGCAAATCACAAGACATGCAGATGTCCGTGACCAGTATTAGCAAGATACTTATGTTACTCATGTAATCATGCAAGGCTAAGATCCACAGGAAAATAGGTATGGATTCAGAATATGACCACAAAGGCTTCTTTGGCTATGTCAAGGATGTAAGCAGTAACACACAGATTTGCACTGTGCTGGTGCAATATTGCACTGAATATACTGACCCTACTGATATCAACAACACACTTGATGATACATTCGGAGCAAGCTTCATCCCCTACAGGGCTCACAACAATACCCAAAATGTACAGTATCCCAGACATCTGAGACATACAGGTGATAATGGCCCTATCAAATGGCACGACAGAGCATCAATGGAGGCAGATGGTGTCCCAGACTGCATCCTGCAGACACTACAAGACAAAGTGACCCCCTGCCTAATATAGCAATTCAACATCAGTCTCAACACAGGCTACATGGCCATTCACTGGCACATGGCAACAGCTATTCTACTCCACCAAGGTGGTGACACAACTGACCATGATAACTATCACCCCATAAGCCTGAGTAGCCTGATCTGCACAGCTATGGAGTGCATCCTCGTGGCACTCATCAACATAAACATAGACAATGGTAACCTCCAGACACTTGACCCAACCCAGGTCAGCTTGATTGAGTGCAGATCATGCCTACTGAACCTGTTTGACATCTTACAGTCGCCTAGACTTTAGGTGTGGGGTGTGGTAGTTCACACATACTACCTGGACCTCGCTAAGTGTTTTGACACCATTCCCCACTCAGGTATTTCTACATTCACCAGCCAGTACATACACCCATACATCACAGATTGGTTTGCCAACAGGCTTACACACAGAACCCACATGGTAAGCCTAGCAGCCTCCAGGTCCAACTCTTGACCAGTCACAACTGGTGTTCCACAGGACTCAGTCCTGGCACCCCTACTGTTTGCCATATACTTCTCAGAGGTATGGGCTAACACAGGTGGACTACAGCAGGCCGTGTTTGGTGATTACTGCAGACTGGGAGCCATAACTGGCAGCCCAGCTGTCACAGACATCCTTCAAGGGGCCTCACATAAACCAACACAGGGTGTCAGAGTCATGGCCTCCAGCTAAAGGCCACATACTGCACGGTCATTCCATTTTGGGAAACCACACACACACATATTAACACACGAGTGGTAGACACTATAATTCAGATGACATAATGGGTATGTAGGGACTACATTACATAGTGATCTCTCCTTTGCAGTCATATCTGCAAAGTAGTTTGGACATCCGTCTATGTAGGCCATTTGATTACTTATGGGTTCGCATCTAAACAGACTTAGGTTATTGTGCCCCTTTACTCATCACTCATCAATCCCATCATTGAGTATGATAACCCATTTTGGATGTACCTCAGAAGACACATCCGACAGCTGGAAGGGCCATGAACATACCTTGCAAAGAGGGATAATGCCCTCAAACATGTGTCCTATGCTGCCAGACTGCATAAACTCTTGCATTACTCAGTGGCATCTCGTTTACTCAGAGATGATATTTGCTGGCCAACAAAACTGTGTCCAAGCCAGGCTTAATGGATATGCTCCACCTATAGGAATCCATGTCACAGTGAGCCACACACTGTTATGAGCTACACCTTGCCACAACCATAACTGGAGGATGCTGGAGTGACAGATTCCTGTCATGGGTACTCCCCATGATTTGGAAATACATACCTGATTACATTATATGGAGCCCCTCACTAATACTCCAGGGAATCCTTGCAGAGTGGGTGGGGAGCAATGGATACACCCCAGGGATCCCACAATTGGCTCTGCTCCACAGAGGGACAGTTAGTTAATCAATGGGGTGGCGACAGCAGACACATTTTGGCTATGCTTATGAATGGCCTCAGGCAGTTAGGCATGCAACTACCTATGTACCTATGCATACAGTATAGACACATGCTGATAGCTTAATTTACTGTTCAGGTATTGATTTACCTTGTGCCAATGGCAGTTGTGTCTACAATAGTTGAGGGCTGCCTATGTATGATGCACACAGTAGACCACCTGTACATGACAATTTACAGGTGGTCGTGTGTGTGTGCCATCCATGTTTACTGTGTGTGGAGGTGGAGAAGGGTGTCAGTCCATAGGTGCCTACACTGTCAGTGTGTGTGCTATACATTCCCTCATTGTCAAGGCATGGGCGTACTGGGCACGCCTCCATCTGCCTACTGTGGCTGGCACAGGGTGTTCGTGGTCTGAGTCCCTCTGTGCCTGTGGGGCCCTTGGCAATGGTGGTGGGCTGTGAGGGCCTTCACCATTCTGTCCCTGCTGCAGCTGTTTCCGCAGGATCATATTGTGTAGCATGGCACATAATATGAAGATGTGGGCACACATGCCTGGAGAGTACTGCAAGGCTCCACCAGATATATCCAAGCAACAGAACTATTTCAGCATCCCAAACACATGCTCTATGATGATTCTGCTTTCTGCGTGTGCCTCATTATGGCGTTCTTGCATGGGTGTGTGTGCATGTCTGATGGGAGTCATCATCCATGGTTCCAGTGCACAGCCAGCATCCCCCACCAGGTGGCCATATGGGATGCCCCCCATGGCAAATACCTGATACAGCTGTGAGGCATGCCAGATGTGGGAGTCGTGATAGCTTCCAGGGCTGCCAGCACACACATCCATGATAATGCCCTGGACATTGCAAACAACCTGGCAGTTGATGGAGGGGTATCCCTTGCAGTTTATGTAGTGCCTACCCTGCTCACTGGGTGGTGTCTTGATGTGTATGTGTGTGCAGTCTATTGTACCCAGTATCTCTGGGTAGTCTGCCACATGGTGTAAGAGAAGCATATTGCTGGCCAACTCCTATTGTGTTCAGGGGAAATATATGTGCTCAATGGCATGTGGTAACATGGCATCCAGGAACTGGTGGAGTACCCTGGATACTGATGCCTGTGAGATCTCCATGATATCCCCAGTTGGCCTTTGAAAAGTACCTGTGGCTAGTATTCTCAAGCTTACACATACCTTCGTGTCCACTGGGTTGGGTTCCCCTCTGTTATTTCTGGCTCTGAGGCATGGCCAGCACAGCTCAACAAGTTGCTGTATGGTATCCCTGTCCACCCTGGAATGCTCTACTATCTCCAGATCATGTAGCCCCTAGCAGGTTACCCTGGGTCTGAACACTCTTCTCCTCCTCCGGTGCCTGAGATGGTTGTCAGCATCATCCTCCACACCACTGTCAGTCTCCAACACATGCTGGTGAATCAAAACTATGGCAGCCCCTAACATGTACATATTAAAAGTTCCCCATCTGTATACACCAATGGTGCAGAGTGTCTGGGAATACACAAGTGTGTGTGAGGTGCTTTCACACTTTATACTATTGTGTAATGGATGCCGCTGGTGTAATTGGGTGTGTATGTGCAATTCCAGCTGTAGGGTATCTCAATTATGGGTTTTACACCAGGGACTGCTATTGTGGGGCCTTTGGTGTTGAATTACGCTTGGCTGCCATGATTCATCTATTGTCCTTTACTTTACTTTTCCACCCGATTCCCCTCCCATTGTCAGGCATGCATCCAGCTGCCGGCTTTCTTGTTTTGTACTTTCCCAACCCAGGATTGTGTAGTGAAATGTGTTATGTAGCTGATCTACTGCAAGTTTACTTTGTTCTGCTGTGTCAGATCTCTTTTCTTTGCAGTACGGCACCTCCCCTTTCCTGTTCTGCAGGTAGCTGCTATAGCAGCCTTGTTAGCTGTTGTCAATGGCCCACTGTGAGTTCCTAGGTGTTAATTACTCATTTGTACTCCAATTACCATGCTGCAGCATTTCCTTATTGTCTTCCCGTATCCTTCCTGTTTCAGCTGTGGTGCGTGCTGAGCACAGCCGTTTACTGGGTTTCAAGCGCATTTTCATCCACGTTTACATGCACTTCCAGTTACCTTGTGTGCTCTCATCTAAGAAAAGCTATGGCTACTTCCAACCCCCTATCCTGCGGCTTTGCTTAGCAACAGGCAACCCGGATTAGCAATGCTCCAATGTGCTTACAGCTAAGGTGGTGCACCACTCTCTTGATGTCCTCTTTATCTCCAGGCCACAGCTCGGTGTTGTACTGCTACACTGTGAGGTACATCCTTAAGATGGCAGGGACTTTGTGATTCAGTATTACTTGTCTCATTTGCATGGTATTGATTACTAATTCCTAGTTACAGCACAGAACACTGTCACAGACCCTTAGCAACTCTTGCAGCATTGTTGTGGTGTAGCATGAGTGCCATTGACTATTATGGGGAATTCATGAAATGTGTTACATTGCAGTTTTATTACATATAAATATATTTTCATTGTGATTCTGTTTGCACACCGATGCACTGCGATTTTATTTTGCATTAGTGTGGCCATGACATTAAGTGTTCTTTTATGTGTTGTGCATGTTTTTTTATGCCATTAGCTATATATTTAGCCATTGGCATATATTAACAGTATAATACATGAGTTTGGTCCGCTGTCATGGCTTTGATTTTGTTTGAAAAAATGTAAACCTTTTTTTTGGTTTACATTTCTGCATGCTTATGCTGCGCCTGCACCACTTCATGAATCGCTATATACCTTCATTTGCATGCTACAATGCTGTGCATGGGGTAATTAGCATACATGCACTGGGAGCTGTGCAGCTGTGGCATACGCTGGTAGTGCACGTGGAAAGAGCTCATACCTTAATCGCTCGGCGGCCATATTTGGCGTTAGATCGCCGATGCTACGCCTGCGCCTGGCGCAAGATTCATAAATCCCGGGGATAGTCTTCTCAGCTGTTTCCACCTAATTTTTTCTCAACCTGAAATTATATCTCCTGCTGCTATCTCCCCTTCTTTACTTGTTTTCCTCTACTTATACCCCTTCATGCTTACACTTATCCTATCCTCTGGTGACTCCTTCTATCTTTCCTTAAATTCCTGGCTAATTCCTCTGCTTTTACTTTCTGTCTGCCCCCTCTTTGGCAAGAATACTTAACTAGTACTTTGTTCTTCTCCCTTAAAGCTTATTTAAGTCTGGCTCTCAAACTTTTAAGACATTTCTCCATTTCTTCGCCCGGAATCACCATCTCTGCAAAAGAGAAAAAAAAATAAAATAAAATAAAAAGGCTACTGGAACCCAAGCAAATAATTACAAATAACAAAGAAAAAAAAATGTGTTGCTGCCCAAGACATAACAGTGTATGCGTGTAGTCTACTGTTTGAGCTCTTTCTTTTGCTTTACTAGTCTGCCTGTTTAGTGCCCCATCACGCATTGCTAGTAGCTTGCAATGGTATCCATTCCCCTATATTCTTCCTCTTCTCTCCTCAGCCATTTACCCCAGCTGCAATAAGTTTCTGCCATTAGGTGACAGTGCAAACCTTCCAGTTGTTAACCATATCCCCAATAGCACTAGCTCGGGTTAGACTCTCTTCTATATTTCCCACATTATTTGATGTATAGTCCTACTTTAAGCATTTTCTCACAACATTGACTCATAGTTCAAAATTAGCCCAAACAGCTGCATCGCAGTATACCCTTACCTGTTCTGGCTTGTGTACTCACTGCTTGTTTTCTACTCCACTGATTCTTCCTGGTAGGCAAAATAATCTCCTCGGCTCAATCCCCCCCCCCAGAGTCACACTCACCACTCCCGCTTCTCTGTACCTTCCCTCTTCACTGCTTGTAATCCTTGCCCCTCCTCATCTTTGTTCCATTCACCACAGCAATAGCACCCCTGTCATCCCCTCTTATTGTATTCCATTCATACTTACCTTGGCCTCCTTGTCCCTCCCCCTTTTACTGCTTTATCTCCTGCCCCCAAGTCTATTTAATTACCTTAATACATGTGGCACCATATTTTAAACTGTATTCCCCAGCACACTTATCTTGCCTTGCTGTAAGCTGCTAGCATCACCTGTGGTAAGTGCTTCCAAATACCCTGCTCATTATTTTGAAATATGCTTTTGAACTGCTGCTTAGTCTGAAATATTTGTAGAAACTTCTGCTTATTAGTGTGAGGCTTGTACATGAGCTGCTATCTTGAGAGTTTAGGTACATTCAATACATGCTAAGCTTAATTAATGTAAAACGGATCTCCTGGGCCATTAATATGTGATTGCCTAGTCTATTTACTGTGTCCTGTAATCATTGTGTCAAAACCCTGTGGCTAAATCACCTTACTTCTTTGTTTCATTGTATCTTGTCGTAATACCTGGTTTACTTCCTGTGCTTGCTTTGACAAAGTGAGTACTCAGCGAGTATCTGTGCAACTCAAACCACACGCTCCTAGAGTTATTCGCGAGTATAATCTCGATTAGCTATTTTCCTGGGCTTTTACTGCTTCTAAGTGATACATGAAGCCGTAGCTGGGATAAGCTATTTTGCTACCATTTTTCCTAGCATAATTAAACATCTTGATACCTGGTTTACCTCCTGGGCTTGCTCTGAGAATGCGTGAACTCAGCAGGTATCTGTGCCAATCAAATTGTTCGCTCCTTGAGTTGTTTGCGAATGAGATCTCTGCTAGCAATTCCCAGGGTTTTACTATTTTTTTTAAATAATAAATGAAGCTGTTTGCTGGATAAACTACTTAGTTACCATATTTTACTTACCATATTTTATTTACTTTGTGAATGAGATCTCTGCTAGCTATTTCCCTGGGCTTTCTTACTTTTTTAAATAATAAATGAAGCCATTTGTGGGTTAAGCTACTTCACTACCATATTTTTACCACCACAATTAAAGTCTAGCTTTAAATCCTGGTTATGAAAGTAGTTGTATACCAGATACTCAGTCGATGTGTCCAGACTGCGTATTCCTTGAGTTTTTGATGTCCTATTTACTGTTACTGCATCATAATTTGTTGTTCTGTCTCTACCAATGTTAACAACTGCTGACACCTTTATTTTATGTTTAATTGCTCTGAAAAATGTGCATTTTGTATTCCCTACTGCTGTTTTTATTTTTGAAATACTGAATCACTGCTGCACCTTTTTAAACTGGAAACGGATGCTGTTATAATTGTGTAACCTGTCATATCGCTGTGCATTATTATGTGCTCTAACTGCTTAAACCTAGTCTTCTCAGCTGTTTCCGCCTCATTTTTCTCAACCTGAAACTATATCTTCTGCTATCTCCTTTCCTTACTTGTTTATCTCTATTTATACCCCTTCATGCTTACACTTATCCTATCCTCTGGCCTCTCCCTCTATCTTTCCTTAAATTCCTGGATAATTCCTCTGCTTTTACTTTCTGTCTGTCCCCTCTGTGACAAGAATACTAAACTAGTACTTTGTTCTTTTCCCTTAAAGCTTATTTAAGTCTGGCCCTCCCAACTTCTAAGGTGTTTTTCCATTTCTTTGCCCAGAATCACCATCTCTGCAAAAGAGAAAAAAATAAAATAAATAAAAAAAAGGCTACTGAAACCCAAGCAAACAATTACAAATAACAAAGAAAGAAAACATGCTGCTGCCCAAGACATAACAGTGTATGTGTGTAATCTACTGTTTGACCTCTTTCTTTTCCTTTACTAGTCTGCTTGTGTAGTGCCTCATCGCGCATTGCTAGCAGCCTGCAGTGGTATCCATTCCCATATAGCCTTCCACTTCTCTCCTCAGCCATTTATCCCAGCTGCACCAACTAGTTTCTGCAACTAGGTGGCAGTGCAAACATTCCTGTTAACCATATCCCCAATATCACTAGCTTTGGTTAAACTCTCTTCAGTATTTCCCACATTATTTGATGTATAGTCCTACTTTCAGCATTTCCCCTCTGCAATGGCTCATAGTTCTAAATTAGCCCAAAAAGCTGCATCCCAGTGTACCCTTTCCTGTTCTGGCTTGTATACTCACTGCTAGTTTTCTAGTCCACTGATTGTTCCTGCTAGGCAACATCATCTCCTCGTCTCCATCTCCCTTTCTCCCCTAGAGTCATACTCACCCCTGCCCCTTCTCTGTACTGTCCCTCTTCACTGCTTGTACTCCTTGCCCCTCCTCATCTTTGTTCCATTCACCTCAGCAATAGCTCCCCTGTCATCCCCCTCTTACTGTATTCCATTCACTCTTACCTTGGCCTCCTTGTCCCCCCACCCTTTTACTGCTTTATTTCCTCCCCACGAGTCTATTTAGATACCTTAATACCTGTGGCGCCATATTTTAAACAGTATTTCAATGCACACTTATCTTGCCCTGCCATAATTTGCTAGCATCGCCGTGGTAAGTGCTTCCAAATACCCTGCTCATTATTTTGAGATATGTTTTTGAACTGCTGCTTAGTCTGAAATATTTGTAGAAACTGCTGCTTATTAGTGTGAGACTCGTATATGAGCTGCTATTTTGAGAGTTTAGGTACATTCAATTCACGCTAAGCTTAGTTAATGTAAAATGGATATTCTTGGCTGTTAGTATGTGATTGCCTAGTCTGCTTACTGTGTCCTGTAATTATTGCGCCAATACCCTGTGGCTAAATCACATTATTTCTCTTTGTTTCATTGTATCTTGCTGTAATACATGGTTTACTTCCTGGGCTTGCTTTGAGAATGCGTGTACTCAGCGAGTATCTGTGCAACTCAAACCACACAGTCCTAGAGTTATTTGCGAGTATAATCTCTATTAGATATTTTCCTGGGCTTTTACTGCTTCTAAATGATACATGAAGCTGTAGTTGGGATAAGCAATGTTGCTACCATTTTCCTAGCATAATTAAACATCTGGATATGTGGTTTATCCCCTGGGCTTGCTCTGAGAATGCATGAACTCAGCGGGTATCTGTGCAAATCAAATTGTTCGCTCCTTGAGTTGTTTGCAAATGAGATCTCTGCTAGCAATTCCCAGGTTTTATTACTATTTTTTAAATAATAAATGAAGTCGTTTGCTGTATAAATTACTTAGCTACCATATTTTACTTACCATATTTTATTTGCTTAGTTGTTTGTGGATGAGATCTCTGCTAGCTATTTTCCTGGGCTTTACTTTTTTAAATAATAAATGAAGCCACTTGCGGGTTAAGCTTCTTCACTACCATATTTTAAACATTTTCTCACTACATTGGCTCATAGTTCTAAATGAGCCCAAACAGCTGCATCCTAGTATACCCTTATCTGTACTGGCTTTTATACTCACTGCTAGTTTTCTAGTCCACTGGTTGTTTCTGGTAGGAAACATCATCTCCTCAGCTCATCCCACTCCGTTCGCTCTCCGGGCTCACTCTGCTGCCCTACCCTGCCCCCTTTCCCCACCCACCCCCGGTACCTCTACACTTATACTCTAGAAACCACACCCACTCCCTCATTAGCCAATTACACTCCTACTTCATCAACACATAGTACCCTCTTGCACCCTTCCTTATCTCTCACCACTTACCTCCCACAATATCCAACCTAACTTGCTCCTCTTCCTGTTCATTATCTTATAATCCCTCATATCTTTTTCTAATTTCTCCATGCTGTCTAAACCTTTATACTTCTCAACTCAAACACTACTTCTTCTAACCTTATCCAGCATCTAGTATCTCATACAACCCCTTACTTCTAAACACTCAGCATCTTTTAATATTACAAACTCACTCCCCTAACTACACTCCTACTCATCTATCCCAATATCCCCTTGCCTATACCACATCAATAATTATCTGCTCTTTCCCTACAAACTCATTTCTCCTTATAAGCACTCTGCCCCCTCTTTAACTAACCAAATCCTTAGAAATCTAAGTACACTCACCTCTGATGCTGACCAGTCCAAGTACCTTTCTAGCATATTTCAACATCTAATTACTATCCTCCTGTCAGGTGACATACACCCAAACCCAGGACCCCACACCCCCTCCTCTACATTCAAACCCACCCTATTCACCTCTCTAAATGCCCAAAGCATAGCTAACAAAATCCCCAATGTCTATGCCTGGCTTTTCCACAATAAGCCAAACATATTGTCTATTTCTGAAACTTGGTTAAAACCTCATATAAAAGACTCAGAAATAGTCCCACTCAACTACTCTATTTTCAGAAAAGACAGAACCCACAAAAAAGGTTGAGGAGTAGCTCTCCTATACTCATCCTCCTTATCAGTTACTCCTTACACTAAACCTAATCCCCAATTCACTAATGCCTAATTAATTCTGCCTCTACTTCAAGTAAATAGACATAAACACATATGTATATAGCCTCACTATTCATTATCCCTGGAGACATTATCTCAGTACTCAAAGATATCCTCTCCTGACTTTCCACCAATATCAGCAATGAAACTATAACTCTGGGTGACACAAACATTAACTTGTTTTCCATTCAGTCCCTCACAAACCCAGTAAATATTAACCTTTATAATTTCTCCCAAATTATCAACTCCACAACCAGACCCTCCAAAGATTGCTCCAGTGGTAGTACCCTAGACTGGATCTTAGTCTGTCACCCTTGTTATTTCTCTGATAGTGGCACACTTTCTGACCACCTCCCCACTTTTGTTTGCCACCTTCCTTCCCCCTTACATTCCTCTCATAACTATATCTCCACTCACTACCTAAAAAACTTCAATCTCATTACATTTTCTAACTCCCTAAAATCAATAAACTCAAGCCCTCTAAAAATGTTACCCCTAGAGAATGCTGTTACCTACTTCAATACAACTTTCTTAAATTCTTAAAAAGCTACCCCCCTAAAATCTAAACAAATAAAAAGCAAAACTGCCCATTGGCTAACCAAAAATACACCTAGCTGCCATGCGCCATAGAGATAAAGCCTAGGTACACCACCACAAAAATAATTCTCCCTCCACCCTTATTGAATACAAAATACTTCGCAACAAAGTCAAAAAGCTTATTATAACTGACTGAAAAATGTATTTCTCCTCACTACAAAATAGCCATAAAACAAATCCACAAGAATTCTGGAATTGTATCTCCACTCTCCTTAATCCTGGTAAAAAAAAGATTACCCTTATCCAGACCCTAATACACTACACGTAGATCTGACCACCCAATTTAACTATTTTTTTCATCTACTCAATTACCAAACTAACCTCATCTTTCTCTAAAAACACTACACTGACTTCTTCTGCAGCCCCTCCTCAGGCCTCTCCTTCATCATCACCCACAAATACCTTCACCTCTCAACTCCATCTTTTCTCTATAAAACCTATACCCATATCTATCATAAAAACTTCTCCAGAAACTAAAACCATGCTCCAGTGCCACCGAATACATTCCCTCTTACTTTCTAACCATAGCTGCTGAAGCCATTGCCTTTCCCATCTATATATTAATCAACCACTCAATCCAAGATGGTTATGTTCCCCAACTATGGAAAAAGGCCTTCATCATACCCCTGCATAAAGAGGGCAACAATAATAATATCACAAACTTCTGCCCTATTGCCTTTCTATCTCCCATCTCTAAACTTCTTGAAAAATGTATCCATCTACAACTTCTACAGCTTCTACCCTATCTTATAGACAATCACTTACTAACTCCCACACAACCTGGATGTAGATCCGGCCACAGCGGTACCACTGCCCTTCTTTCCTTTCTGGAAATAGTCAGCAAAGCACGTGACTCTGGCTGTACTGTATCCACCCTCTTACTTGATATTTCAGAGGCCTTCGATATATCTCACAACCTTCTCCTAGCTAAACTCTCTAATCTAAACCTATCCCTTTCCTCTCTCAATTGGTTCAGCAGTTACCTTTCAAATAGACAGCGAGCAGTCAAATAGAAAAAAGCTACCTCCTCCTCCCTCAACACACCCACTGGTGTCCCACAGGGTTCTATACTGGGTCCCCTCCTCTTCAATATATTCATAAATGATTTCCACCACTCAATCCCCAACACTAAACTTATCAATTATGCCGATGATTCAACTATAATCTGTTCTGCCACCTCCATCCCCACATGCGTAAGGCTAACACAAGGCACTTTTTCTACCACTGAACAATGGATGTTAGACAATCACCTAGCACTAAATGCCTCAGAAACTAAACTAATGCTATTTACCCCTTCACAAAACATACAGTATTCATAGAAACTCATTGTCCATCAAAAGCCAGAACAACACATCTCTTGAATTAGTATCTGAGGCAAAACTACTAGGTGTCCATATCAATGACCGCTCAAATTCAACACCCACCTGCAAATAATTATCAAAAAAAACCACCAGAAACTTGGTATGCTCTACCGCCACAGTCACTACCTCACTCCTTCTACTAAGTTCATTCTCTCTACCACATTTCTCATTCCCTCTCTTCTTTATGGTGCTGCACTCCTAACAAACCTATAATACTCTCTTAAGACAAACTCTCCTCTTGCTATAATAAAATTGCCAAATTTGCCACAAACCAAAAGTCTTCTACCCATCACTGTATAGCCCTTCACAAATTAAATTTGTTAGAACTGCCCAATGAACTCACCTATTTTCAACTTATTCATGCACATAAACTCCTTTTCAGCCCCTCCCTCTGTCTCTCCCTATCCTCAACCTTCAAAATGCACCTCCCTGAAAGACTCTAAAGATCTAACAACCAAAACCTAATAGAACTGTATAAACCTACCCATCCCCCAGGCAAAAATCGCCTATCCTTTGCCCTTGCATGTCAATGGAACTCCCTACCACCACAAACCTCTCCTCCTTTAAAACCTCACTTCACACACACCTTATATCCCAGTGGGAATGTTTCTGCTCCCACCCCACATAATCTCTTCTCCTCTCTACACCGTTGACATCTCAGGTACCTCAATTTCCTATCTTTTACATTGGTTTAGTAGGAACCAATCCATTTGTAAATATTTACTCAAAATTCACAACATTGAGTTTTTGTCTCAGAAATTGTATCTTTATAATGCATTGTTTTACTTGTAGTTCTGTAGTTAGTGAAACCAAAACTTTGATTGTAATTGTTTTTCTTTTTACTAATATTTCTGTTACTTACTGTAACCAAAAACATTGTAATTTTGTTTGTTTTTTGGAGCTTTTCTCCCCAGGATTCCATTGAAAATGGGTTCTTTTTGGTCCAATGGACTATCCTGGTAAACCAAAAGCAAATAAATAAATAAATAAAACCAAAATAAAAAATTTTCTCAACAATCAAATTCCCACCGCTGCTGTAAAGATTTTGCATTTACTAATGGCAGGTTTGCAGTATTCACTAAAGACATATTGTTTTATGCCCATCATGCGAATAAAGAAACTTTTTTTGGAGACAATAATTTTACCTTACTTTGAAAAAAGTTTCATATTAATCTCTCATTTTTCCCTTATTAAAAAAAAATTGTGGTATTCTAATCCAGCCTTTCTCAAAGTGTATTCCGTGGCCCACTGGTGGGCCATGGAGATTTCCTGTTGTGCATCGAAAGTTAATAATAAATACATTTTTGATGTGATTTGGCCTCCGTCAGTCACCATCCAATATTTTTCTGAAATAAAGGGTTTTGCCTGGTGTCTGGATGTGTTGCTCCCATGAGTCCCTCCTTTCTTTAAGATGATTGGTTAATCTCAGCTTACAACTACAAGCTGATATAACCAATCAACTCAGATTCAGCAGCAAGCAGAAACTAAATGAGAAATCCTAAACAAAAAACAAATTCTGTCTTTGCGCAGAAAGTCTGTATTTGAGCTCCAATGAGACTGCATGCTTGGTAGGTATGTGTGTGGCCGTGTTGCTGTTTATATACAGCTGGGCAGAAATTTTTAATAAATGAGAAGCTGTTTTTCTTTTTCTTGAGCAAATGTTTTGTCTTGGTGCTTGTTCATACCATAACATTTCACTGATGAAGGGGCTGCTTGGATGAATGCTTCATTTTGGTGCTTGCACATAAGTTACTAAAGGGGTCGCTTGAGCAAAAGTATGTTTGTGCTTGTGCATACTTCAACATTTCACTGAAGGGGTCAGTTGGTGAATGTTTCATTTTGGTTCTTGTTCATATGTTACAAAAGGAGTCGCTTGGGCAAATGTTTCATGTTTGTGTTTGTGCGTACCTCAACATTTCACTGAAGGATTTGCTTGGGTGAATGTTGCATTTAGGTGCTTGTACATATGTTACTGAGGATTTGCTTGGGCAAATGTTTCATTTTGGTGCTTGTGAATACTGTACCTGGACACTTTACTGAAGGGATCTCTTTGGGAAATATTTCATTTTGGTGCTCATGTATACCTGGACATAGTAATGAAGATGTTGCTTGGGGATCAGGGAATTGCTTGTGCATACATGGTCAGATTGCATACACAATAACAACTAATGAAGGGGTTACTGGGGGAAATAATTTATTAGTGTGTCAAGATTGAGATTTTAAATGTGTCAATACTCACTGTAAGTCTATTAATTAAAATTTGGTTTCTGAAATTTTACTTATTTAACTATCACTATTAATTTTAAATAAACTTTTTCTTAGGAATAATATTATGGAATACTGGATTAAAACTGGTACTTTCATGTGACATTTGTAGGGCCACGTATGGTAGTGAAATATGACCTATCCTTAAACGTGATTTATGGAAGGTGCTAGTGGGCCACTGATTTATGTGCTTTGTCTAAGTGAGCCGGGATAAGTAAAGATCGAAAAACACTGTCCTAATCAATTTGCCCCCTAAGTTGAGTAATACTCAGTCACATAAATTCAGGGTATTTTTGAATGTATTGTATGCAAATAAGGCCATTTTACATTTACCTGTATGCATCACAATGATATGCCCATTTCTAAGGTGCCTTATCCATCTAATAGCTTTTCCCTTCAAGGAGAATCACACGCAAAAACTGAAAAAAATATGCTTTTCAGAAAATCTTGAACTTTTCTGGATTTATAATCTCACTGTATCAAAGTAAATGGATACTATTGTTTTCTAATTTGTTATACCCCAAAATAATCTGAAAGGAGGCTGCCATGGCTAGCAATACTTTGTTTTACAATTAATGCCTTCTCCTTCCTGATGTCAGGTTAGTGGGACAGAAAGAAAGCCATATAATGAGGGAATCATTTACTGTCATTTTCTATCTCATCATTTTCCAACAGTACTGTGACTGTCTACTTTTCACTGTCCCCATTAATTCGCATATTTAATTGCTTTGCTTCCTTTAATTTTTCACTAGTGACCATCTCTGTTACAGCATTTTAAAGGATATTTGAATGCCAGGCTAGAAAAATGTAGCTGAATTAACTGTTCTTTTTAAGTAATAACTGTAGTTCAGTGTTCAAAGGGAGAAATCTGACACCTTTAGTAGTTATTACCTGGATTAAGAAGGTTTGTCTCAGTCCCCTTCAATAAACACATCACACCAAATGACATTTGATGACCTTTATTAAACTTCCATAACTTTGATTACCAGTTTTATTTACAACTGGACATTGTATAGTTGATTCTAAACACAGCATGAACATTCTTGTAATGTTAATCAGTACAGTGTACATGCTCATCTTGCCCAGTAAGCAGGGTCCATACCTTTGCTCGCTTACTTTACTTATAAACATCCTTGTAATGTTAATCAGGACAGCATACCTACTCATCCTGCCAAGTAAGCAGTGACCATACCTTTGCTCGCTTACTTATAAACATCCTTGTAATGTTTATCAGGACAGCGTACCTGCTCATCCTGCCCATAAACAGTGTCCATACCTTTGCTCGCTTACTTTACTTATGAAGCAGCATCCCATCTCACTTCATAAACCATTCATCAAATTACCAACCAAATAAGTAGCATCCTTACCTCTGTTTGTTTACGTATTCAGCAAACTTCCTCCAGCTATTCATTTCCTTTCCACAAATCCTTGGAATAAACCTCCACACACCAGAGGGGGAACAGAAGAGGTCAAGCCTGTCCCTCTTCTCTGCCTACCCCAACTAACATAACCAAACTCCCCACCAAACCACCAACAAAAAAGGGGTGGGAGGGAGGGAAGCAAGTTCACGCCAAAATGTGACTACTTACCCAGCTACACTTGTCTAAACCCCTTAAGCCCCTCCCCAACCTTATCTAATTTCCTCCCAATCAGCCCTCCCTCCATTTAACCCTTTAACCTCCCTAGCCCACTTAACTCCCATTAATATATCAGCTTAACCCCTTTTGAAGATGTCCCAGGACAACTTGGTTTGTTACCAAACCTCATTTGTCCCGGTCCCCTTCAATAAACACATCACACCGAATGACATTTGATGACCTTTATTAAACTTCCATAACTTTGATTATCAATTTTACTTACAACTGGACATTGTATAGTTGATTCTAAACACAGCATGAACATCCTTGTAATGTTAATCAGTACAGCGTACCTGCTCATCCTGCCCGGTAAGCAGCGTCCATACCTTTGCTCCCTTACTTTACTTATAAACCTACTTGTAATGTTAATCAGGACAGCGTACCTGCTCATCCTGCCCAGTAAGCAGTGTCCATACCTTTGCTCGCTTACTTTACTTATGAAGCAGTGTCCCATCTCACTTCATAAACCATTCATCAAATTACCAACCAAATAATCAGCTTTCCTTACCTCCATTTGCTTACCTATTCAGCAAACTTCCACCAACTGCTCATTTCCTTTCGACAAATCCTTGGAATAAACCTCCACACACCGGAGGGGGGACAGAAAAGGGCAAGCCTGTTCCTCTTCTCTTCCAACTAGCCTGACCAGGCTGTTTCCCCTCCCTTCAACTCAAATTCTTCAACCCACTACTTCCTATAAAGGGAAGAATCAAGCCAAACATCATTCAGTGTACCATCATCTGTAAAGCACCTTAGAATCCTGTCAAACCCACCGTGTCATACCAGCACTGAAACACACCCTAATAAATCTAAATAAAGTAGCCCATGTAGACAAGCTACTTACACTGCCAAACAAAGCCTTTACCAGACTGAAATGCCTACTGGCCCTAGCCACACCAGGTCAGTGACTAGTCCTCACCCTCCAAAATGTGGTCAAATAATCCAACCCTACCTCCTTCAAAACTGTCACTCAAAGCCAATTCCTCTTATACACAAAGGACCACCCAGCTCACCATCTTGATCCACTTATTCAATGAAACCTGTTAATCCTGACTAAGACAACACCACTTTTACCAAAACCTCTCCTATAACCATCCCCTTAAACCTGCCACAATCATGTAATCCTAACTATCATCTTACCTGCCTCAGCTCACCTAATATCTCCTTCAACAGAAACATAACTTGGTATGCTACCATGGTAAACTGTCCACCAAAATCCATAACCTCATTCTTAATGTTCCATCAGCCGATACATTCCTCAGCAGCCTCCCTCACCTGTTGAGTCCAAATTCCTTCAGACCACCAAAATGCCAGCTCAGCAAGTCCCCATCTGCAACCTCAGTGTGATCTGTAAAAGAAAAACTGTAAATCTTCTACACCTGCAAAGGCCATTTCTTAATGACATTTTGCACCACTAAGAGCACAGCTCTTTCATCAACTCTATGAAATGCATGCATTACTGAATGCCAACCCCCCTGACTTAAGATATCTTAGAAATTTTTTATTTACCACCCATATTCATGATAAGACTGATACACATACAAAAATACCAAGTTCATTGCATTAACAGGCCTATTCAGGTATCCTTTAACCATCTCTTCAGGTTTCTCATAAAGCTGTTAACTGTTAAGTAGGGCAGGGAAGTTAAAACTACCGAATCTGTCAACAAAAATGCCAAACTCCATGACCCACACTATCCATCTTCCCCAAAGCGCATCCCGGTGAAATAACCCAAAGGTAACCTCCACGGTGAAACACATCAACTCATTAACCCCTACCAAAGTAACCACCTTAAACTAGCTGCCATGCAACTTCAGAAATGCCTAACTCCCCAAAACCCGTGTTTGAAACAAACCACTGCCTTGTATATACAATAACAATACCTTCTTATCCCACTACCAAACAACTGGATGGGTGACTAAACTCACCTTAGGGTTCTACCCCTGTCCCAAGAAAGACAATAGAAGCAGCATGTGGAAATAAAAATCAATCTTGGCTACCTACCAGACCCTATACCATTAACCCCATAACTTCCTATGCTCCTATGACTGTTGTGATTCTGCCCTGTAAACCCCAAACCTCCTATAAACAACCCCCCACGTCATCTTGCCCCAAACATACTGCCCTTTACAACCCCATTGTGTAGCATTTCCAACAATCAAAATCCATGCAAGCAATCCATTACCTTTCAAAATAAGAGCTGAATTTGTCTAGCTTGTAATCACCCCAGAGCCAGTAGCCTAGTAACTTCATATAATCTTAAGATTGCTGTGACTCCGCCCCACCTACCTGAACCCCATCCACCATGACGTGCCTTAATGAGCACTAAAATGAATTCCCTGTAACGTCATCATGCCCACTGCAGGAACCCAAACTCATCCCTATGGCCAATGGCTGTTGCTCCCTTTACTATCAAATGCAAATGCCCAAAAAGCAGAGACAGCTTACCAACCTTGATCTAACATACTGAAATGGTTAATAGAACAGATTGTGCAACCAATTAACCTTGACATCAGAAACTCAAGTGCCTGTCCTTCTCTGGCTAGCAATGTAACTCCTCTACCAAAACTCAACAACTTTGAAATCCACTTACCTCAGCCAGTAACTGTTACCCACTTGTGCTCCCCATGTGTAACCTCCTCACTCGCCAAAACTTCCTCATCTGAGAACTCACTGTGTAGTGCCACAACTGGTACTCATCACCCACCATCTGCAAAGAAAAGAACCAAAGTAAATCTTCTAAATTGTAAAGAGAAGGCTCCACCTTATACCCACCTATTCCAAATTATAGCAGCAGCATTCCAAAACCCCCATCTGCAAGAAAGAAAAAAGACATATAAATCATCTAACATACATAATGCACATTCAAAGACATCTTCAAAGACAACTTATTCTGCCAAAGCAGCCATAACTGAAACTATGCTTCCAATAGTCCTATCAAATACCTAATGTAGATTTTGCTACCAGTCCAGTATGTTCAACTAAATCCCACATATGAAGGGACATATCACTATCCACAACCAGGGTAAGCACAGTGAACATTGCCCCCAGAAATTCAGCACCTTGATAGAATAGTAGGCCTTTCATTAACCTGAATTCTCCACAAAGACGTAAGTTTAAATTCAAATGTTTGCTGCTCTTAACTGTAACGGCCTTGTCACTGACTGGCCAGAAATCATCCCCTTTATCTAGCCACACTGCTATCCGCCTACCACACTCCACTTCTAACCACGTAGCATAGCACCTGCCCATATGCAGCCTCAGTCGTCTTTTATATATATATATATATATATGTATATATAAAAATGTATCTGTCAAGACGCACATACTGTCCCCTTCCGATTGCATGCATGTGGTTGCTAGACAGAATGTTCCTTTTTTTTTTTTTTTTAATTACAAGAACATATTACCAAACCTACCTCACTGCTACCAGAAAACAGCACTTGGATCACAGCAAAGGACACCAGTGGTGCCATGATTCAGGTAATTCCACCTACCCCTCCTTTCTTTCTTCCCCAATGAGAAATCAACCAGCACCCCAAAACTGCATCCACTTCTTCTGGCAAAGCAAATGACACTTTTAAGCCCCCATGACCTCTCTCGAGCTCTGTATAGCAAATTCGTGTGAACAATTATTAATGGCTGAGCAGTTAACATTTATAAAAGTGTACAACCTGCTGCATAATGAATCTCTGGATCGGATCCACTCCCAACCTCTAACCATGTGACTAAGCCTAGCCCACGTCAACCTTCAACAGCTTTCCTCTGACCTGCCAACTGTCAGCCAAATGCCCTCTCTTGGTGTTCTGTGCTTCAACATGAATCATGCAGTCAAATGGAAGCAGTCCCCCTCCATATACTGCTTCCCAGAGTGCCATAAATATTGTGTGAATTATATTGGGGCATACACATCTGACAACCGTGTAATTATCTTCCTGCAAAATAACTTAAAAACCCCTGTTCCAAAACAATGCCGTATTTACACAAATTCATATATATCTTAAAACCCCCCCACTCCAGAACAAAGCTGTATTTACCAGAATTTATACTTCTGCATTAGAATGAATTTAATTTTAGGCAGCAAGTTTGAGAGAGTGAAAGAGAGACAAGCATAAACACACCCACACCTCTTAGTAACTGCCGTCAGGAGATTAAAATGTGGCAAGTAGAACCAGATTGCTTTCTCACTTAATTCAACAAAAGTAACTGCCATTTGACCACCTAAATGACAGAACTGCCTTCGGACAGAAAGCAAAGTAGACCCACACAGTAACTGCCATTTAACAACGGTTATATTAAGGATACAGGAACAGAAAATTAAACAACATTGCATACCAAGAGATGCAAAATACTACCAATGAACACTCCATTACCATTTATTTATTTATTTATTTACATTTGTTGACCGGGCTAGTCTAGCTGGATACATATCCCTTTTCAGTAGAGGCCCGAGGAGAAAAGCTCCAACATAAGTAAATTAATACATTCAAAATATTATAAAAAAGATTAGTTTTACATTACAAAATAAGACATGAAAAAAATAAATTGTGAATAATGTAACGTTTCATTAGAGTAGAAGTAAAAAAATTAAACAAGTCTTAATGCTTTAGTAGGGTTCATGTGAAGTCAATCAGAACTAAAACAATTTAACATTAGGAAACGTGTTATAGTGTTGTTCATAAGATATGGGAGGGTAATTGATTAAGGAAGCAGGAAAGTAAGAACCAGGGGAGGGGAGAGATGAAAAGTAGATTCAATCAGGCTTTGAGCAGGGGCAAAGCCAATGTATTTTAAGGTGGTCTCTAAGGTGTTTTTTAAAGATTACAGAGGATGAGAGTGAGGTGAGTGTATTTGGAAGTTTGTTCCAGATTCTACCCACAACATTGGAGAAGAGGGAATCGCCTGCTTTGTTATTAGAAGGGTTGCAGGCAATAAGAAATTTATTAGCTGAGCATAGTGTTGAAAGATTTTTATAAGGGGAGATCAGATTAGTAAGGATGGGAGTATTAGAAGGATGGTGCAGGATTTTTTGTGCAATCACAAGTTGATTGTATTGTAGTTGCTTTTGTAGTTCTAACCATCTGAGTTGTTTAAGGTTAAGGCAGTGATGAGTTCTGTATGGAGAGCCAGTGGCAAATCTGGTTATGTTATTGCGGCTAGTTTCAAGTTTGGTGAGATTATGCTTAGATAGATTGGTGTAAATGGCAGAAGCATAGAAAAGGGTGGAAGTAAGGTGAGTCTGGGCTATGGATTTCTTAGCTAGAGGTGTAAGGAAGGGTTTTATTCTATACAGGGAGCCTAATTTTTTATTAACAGTTTTTATAATATTATTAACATGGGCATCGAAGGTGAGGTTATGGTCAATAGTTAGTCCAAGTAGTTGGGCAGTAGAATCGGGGGAAATGCAGGTTCCATTGTCAGAGGTAATAGTGAAGTGGAACTGAGGAGATTTTACAGTGGGAGTAAAGAGTAGTAGCTTAGTTTTCTTAGGGTTAAGAAGAAGGCAGCGTTGTGTGAACCAGTTTTCAACTGTGTTAAATAAATTTTGTGTAAGGGTGTGGAGAGAGGAAGAAGACTTGGCAGTACAGATAAGAGTAGAGTCATCAGCGTATTGTATACAGGTGGATTGTGGAAAAACAGTATGGAGATCATTAATAAAGATGGAGAAAAGAAGAGGACCTAGGATAGAACCTTGAGGAACTCCAGTGCTTACTGGGAGGTATGTGGATAGATTATTATCCCAGAGTACTGCTTGTTGTCTGTTTTCCAGATAAGATTTGAACCAAAGGATTGCTTGTGGGTCAAGAGATTGGGCTTTTAGCACATTGATAAATAGGTTATGATTGACCATATCAAAGGCTTTGGAAAGGTCAATAAATAGGGCAGCTGAGAGACAGTTATTGTTACGATTCCTATTTATGCAATCAGTAAAAGTTAAAAGGGCAGAAGTAGTGCTATGAAAGGGCCTAAATCCATGTTGGCAGTTAGCAAGCAGGTTGTTTTGGAGAAGGTGCTGGAGTAGCTGATGGTGAATACATTTTTCCATAATTTTGGCTAGTGGGGAGAGTAGAGCAATAGGACGGTAGTTGGAGATTTCAGTAGATTTACCACCTTTGTGCAGAGGGATTATATGTGAGAATTTCCAAATAGAGGGATGTAGGCTTCAGAGATGGATCTGTTTATCAGGATAGAAACAGGGTATGCTATGGCTTTGGCTCCAATTTGAAGGTATTCTGCTGGGAGGCAATCAGCAGAGGGAGTGCAGGGTTTGAGTTTTTGAAGGAGTTTGCAGATAAAGGAGATGGGAACAGGTTGCAGATGAAGGGAGGGAAAGGGACAATTTGTGTGTTGTGTAGGAGTGGGGGACATGGGAACTAGAGTTTGAGTTAATGTTTGAATAGTTTCAATGAAGTAATTGTTAAAGGCATTAGCTATTTGCAGAGGATTACTACTTGGAATAGAGCAGGGGGAAGGAGTTGTGGCATGTCCTGGTTTGAGAAGTTTATTAATGCCAGACCAGAATTTTTTAGGATTATTGGAGTGTGAATGTTGCAGGTGGGAGTAGTAGTTTTTTTTTGCTGAGATTATATCCTTTTTGACAGCATTTCTTAGTTGCTTAAAGTATAGATGATCAACAGAGCTTTTAGAGGTTCTCCATCTTGCCCATATTTTATTTCGAAGAAACATTTTTTCTTTGGTCTGTTTTGTGAGCCATGGGGCTATTTTTGTCCTGATTCTAGAGGAGCGGAAAGGAGAGTGGTTATTTAGAATATGAAGGAAAGTAGAATTGAAGTAAGAGATTGCTTCATCTAGATTAAGTAGTTTCAGACATGACCAGTTACATGCATTTAGTTCATTAATAAAGTTCTCAGCATGGAAATGTTTTTTAGAACGATAGGTGACAAAATTGTCCTTTTTTGGGCTATATTTCTTTTGTTTAGTGATAAAGGTTAGCATGTGATCACTAATGTCGTCTGGGAGAGATCCTACCTTATAGGTATCTGGGTGACTATTTATAAGGATCCAGTCAAGAGTAGATTCTTTGCTATTTGGTTTGTGGATTCTAGTGGGGAAGTTTATTATTTGATTGAAACCAAATAGATTAATATGGGTGTTAGGGGTGGGGGAATTACATAAGGTCCAGTCTATATTAAAATCGCCTAGGACAATTGTTTCTTGTGGTAATTGGGTAGAAAGGCTATTGAGAATGTTTTCTAGGGTGCTAATATTACTTCCTGGAGGGATGTAAGAGCAGACAATATAGATTGCTTTAGAGCTATTCAATTGGAGTTTGATAGTAAGGGTCTCAGCATTGGTATTTGAGGGAAGTGATACATCATATAGTGAAACCAGAAGATCAGATTTGAACAAGATAGCTACACCGCCACCTTTTTTTGATGTACGGTCATATCTTAGTATATTATATCCAGGAGGGTTATTTCTAGGTCATGAGTGGAAGGTTTTAGCCAAGTTTCAGTAAGGCAAAGGATATCAAATGGATAAACCTGAAGGAGAGCATGCAGTTGACTAACTTTGTTGTTAATGCTACGAATGTTAAGATGTGCTATACTGAGAGAGTTCTGAATTATGAAAGAAGAGGTAGCATTATTAAATGATGGATTCTGTAGATTGGTATTTGGTAAGGGTGGACCAGGATTGGGATGAATATCTCCACCTGTTAAAATGTTTATGGTTTGAATGGATGAAATCTTTAAGTATTTATAGTACTTGGGTGGGGATAGCTTATTGGGGAGGTAAGAAACATGGGTGTTCCTATGGAACTTGGGAAGCAAATAGGCTGAGGTAGAGGTAATGTTACTATGAGAAAGGCTGAGGGGATCTGTGATGGGGAGTGTTTGTAGATAGGTCACATTGAGCTTTAGAGTGTAGTGTTCGTATGCAGTGAGAGAGTGGGTTAAGGATAGAAGGAGAAATAAGGAAGAGGAGACAAGACAGTTTTTCAGGGAAGGTTTGAGAGAATGGGCCATTAGGGGAGTGGAACCATCCTACAATATATGTTAAAAAGTGCCTCTCCTTGCAATGAATTATATATTTCACTAGTTACTGGTTTCTGGCCAGACAATTCCATTGTAATTATCACTCGCTACAAGTCATTAACTAATCCTTTTTGCTTGAAATTCAGCCATTTGTGATTATTGTAATCTTTAATAGACCTGCTAACTAGTTAAGAAAATATATCCAAGTTAATTTTGAAGCAGAGATACATTACATTTATGAGATTCTCTTTGTAACCTTTGAAAGCGACACAAACATACTGACATGGTATCGGCGTTTTGTGTGAATGCATGTTGCTCATGGCATCCTAAACAGCAGTATCTGCTTCCAATAGTCATGCTATGCACATGCATGACCGAGGCAATCGCTTACTGGCCTCACAAAGCCCATGAACAAACTAAGACGGAGCATAATAACCACCACTCCCTGGATGAAGCTGTAAGGAGAATTTTCTCTCATGGCTGATATCAATTGAACCCACAGCCCGCGGAAAGGCACTTGTGGGTGAGTTGCCATTTACGAACTGACAAGACAAACCAACAATGAGCTGCAATTCAACAAGACAGTCTGCCACACAACATTCCCCACTCAAGTCAGCCTCAAAACCCACGAGCAGGCAGAGGCACCGACAAACCCCTTAAACTGCACATGCTGTGGAACCGCTGAAAGCAACCTCCCTATTCCTTCTCATTGAGAAGCACATCTAGCAAATACCTCAATGCAACCATCAGTAACCTGACAGGCTGCCAGAAACACCCTGTAAGAGACCACGATAACTACACAGAGACAGTGGCTCACCATTCCTGAAGCCACACGCATGAAACTAATGTGCATCCCAGCATACCTACCCAAACCCAGGCCCAAAATCCCACAATAACCACAAAACTGGTGACAATAGCTCTCAAGTACTTGGCTGAAAATCCAAACAAAGGGCTACTATCTGTTGTTCAAATAAGGGGGGAGAGTGGCCCAAACTAAACCTTAGGGGCAAACTTACGACACTCTGACCTTAAAAACCAAAAGGAAAGATTTTGTCACCATGCATTTCCTAACCACCCTGCCATTCCTCAAAGATGCCACATCCAATTCAAAAGCCTGACCCCCTGGTGTGACCCCAGTCCCCTTGAATCCAGAAACCACACAGTCAAAAAAAAAAAAAAAAAAAAAAAAAAAAAAAAAAATATATATATATATATATATATATATTACCTGTTTCCTACTACCAAAACCCGACCAATAACCCGAGGCCTACCTGTTCCACTAGAATACCTAGGCTACAAGTCATCTAGGATGTACTCTTGCCTAAGCAAGTTCACACCAAAATGTGAATACTTACCCAGCTACACTTGTCTAAACCCCTTAAGCCCCTCCCCACCCTTATCTCATTTCCTCCCAATCATCCCTCCCACTGTTTAACCATTTCACCTCCCCAACCCACTTAACTCCCATTAATATATCAGCCTAACCCCTTTTGAAGATGTCTCAGGACAACTTGGTTTGTTACCAAACCTCATTTGTGTTGCGTTCACACTTTTAAGTATTTTAGCTAGAATTTAAAATTTTGATGTTAATCTTCTTTCTCCAATTCACTGACTTGTCTCAACAAAACACTGTATGCAATGCAAAATGCTGAAACAAAACACCAGAAGGCACAGGGACATTTACAGAAATTGCACTGTAGAAAAAAATCAAAATTAAACACTGACATACAATAAGAAGAGTTACATGAACATATTCTTTGGGGCACTGAAAGTTTTATTAGGGGGAAAGATATTTGAATCTGAAAATGAAGCTTGAAAGCTCTGCTTTTATTCAGAAACCAAGTTGCACTATTTATCTGAGCTGTGATGCTGACCACCCTCGACTGCTATGGCACATGTAAATACCATTATTTAAGAGACATTGTTTTCTTAATGGCTCTGTAGTTGGGATAAGTGATATAATTATTCTGCCACTTTTAGTAGTCTTTGTGAATGTAACAGATAAGGCAAATGCAGGAATAAAATGCAAACATTATTATTATATTATGCTTTTTCTGGATGTGAAGTGTTTACTGCTGGATTACTTGACTTGACATTTCGGTGGAATTCTCCTTTAATGCATACCCTTTAAGTACTTTTAGCTTTTTCCAAAGGGAAGTGTGTTTATTAAAACACCTCTGCCTTTTCATAGTCAGCATGAATGACATCCACTGACCTTATTTGCATATCTACATAGCGCTGCTCTTCACTGGTGTATGCTAGAAATATATAATGGTCACCACTATGAATACCACTTAATGTATTATTTTATTCTACTTTAATTTGGGGGATTATCATGTGAAGTATGGATGGTTAACAGAGGTATGATATACTCAAGCTTGGAAATTAACATACTTTTCACTAAGACCATTCTTGCTGCCAAGCAGAGAAGGTTTGAAAGTTTGTAATAAAATATTAATTGTAGCTGTATGTTGGTAGCTACAATGTAAGCATGATTGCTGAAATTTAGAAAGGAGAACAATGTGATGCAAAGGTACTACCATTGTGCAACCTTTGGTATAATGTTACTTTTTAAGTCTATTTGTTTTGGTTCTGTTAATTTGGAGATTATTTTTATGGAACCAGGTGCTTACATGTACAAAATGGACCTTTTCTGATATTGTAAGACATTAAGGGATTTTCTCCCTAGCAAAAGTAAAATTTCATCTGCATACTTAATCTTATGGTTAGGTAAGTCTAGAGTAATATTACTGAGAAATGGAGAATAGAAGGGGACCTAAGACTCTTAAAGTATTGAGTGTACCCTTTTCAGATAATATAGCATTACTGTAGATTTGAAAAGATTGACTCTGAAAGTAGTTTTTGAACCAGAGTATAGTATTTATGCCAAAGATAATTACTGGTAGTTTTCCTGAGATAAAGCTATCATTCACTGTCTCGAACAACTGATTCATATCAAAAACACTCCAGCAGTAATTAGGCCATCATTGATGTTAATGTAGATGCTGTCAGTGGTTGATCAAGGAGCAGTCTGGGTACTAAAAGAACTCCTGAAACCATGTTGTTGATCACATAGAGGGACATGACTGTTTTCTGTTTAAGGAAATGTTGGTGTACTAGTATTTTGAAGATCTTTGTAATAGGGCCAAGGTTTGAGATTAATCTGTAATCACTAAGCTTATAGGGTGATTGTACTTGAGGAAGAGTAATAAAGGTAGAGTGCATGAATGCTGGAGGAACTATGACATTATTAAGAGATATGCTAAAGATATGTATAAGTGGTTCAATTATTTTTGCTGTTGCCAAGTTTTAGGAACCTAACATGTAGTTTGCTGGATTTAGCACCTCTGCTATCTGGCTTAGAAATTAAGAAGTTTGTCTGCTGCTCAGCTATAGCATCAAAGTGAAAGATGGCATTAGAGGTTGATAAATGATAGAGCTGAAGGGGCACAACACTATTCTGGGGAGGATACTAGGGAATGTTGCTAGTAATATCTTTAGTGTTTGTTATTGCATGGTTTCTGTAGTCACTGGTGAAGGTATGAGAGTTAGTTGCCAACAAAGCAACAAATGTATCAATGTATCAGCTGCCAAATATTTGTGACTCAGGAATGCATAGTAGCCTCATATCATCTTGGTTTTAATGAATAAGAGACCAAGAATTGTGCATTTGTTAATATAAGCAGAAAACATAAGTCTTTCTAGAAGTCAAGTTTTTCTTTTCAAAAAAGTGATTTTCCTTCCCTATAATCTAACACTAAACAGCTCACATCCAGAAAAAAGCACACTCTGTCAGCTACTAGTTAGGACTGACTCAGGAATCATGTGGATCTTATTGAACTTGAAACATTTTTCTTATTGAACTCTGCATTAATTACATTGCTGGCTTTCATAAAGAGGTCATTTAGATTTCTTCTAACTCACAAATCTTGTATCCCCAAGAAAGGCCACAGGCTCAATGGGAAATAATTTTCAACACAATGAAATAGATATGTCAAGACTTACATTAATAAATATACCCATTAATTTTTTTTATTATATTTGGTCTCAGTGTGTCATGTTACCAGGTTCATGGCCACTTTCTCCTCAAGTAAACATCATTTTAGTAAGTCTGTCATTTTTCAGATATGAAGTCTGTGAACCTTGCAGATCAACTTGTTAAATGTTTGCCCATTCAGGAAATATTTGCAGAAACATTCTTCAGCTGCCTCTACCATCATTTATCGGTGACCTCTATGGTCGCCAGGCATCCCATTTGGGAAGTTAAAACAGATTATGCTAATGCTGGACTATAATGAAACTTGTGCATTGTTTGTATGGGCAATAGACTCGCTGTCATCTATAGAAAAGTCTTGTATGGGCTCTATTTTACTGTTCATCAGTATGCAGTTTCCATAAGTCTCTAAACCGGTCCTCGTTGCTGCAGTAATACAGATTAGACTCAATTAAGAATATGTTAACTAGTTAGTTGAACCATTCTTAAGTGATTTTTTTATGGCTAGTCTAATTACTGTGAACTTAGCAGTGCACATCAGCCTGCAAACTCAAAATGTCAGTGCAGTCTCTATGCATATGTGAACAAACTGGCAAACTAATAGTCTTAAACTTCAACTTCTAGACAGACCTCCACAGACATCACTACTACTTATTTGTGAGTTCAAGCTTAGCAAATGAAACTCTATTGTTGACATTAACAGATATTAAAAACAAAAAATCATGAACCTTCCATCATCAAAAAATAAAAGCAAACACTTCCTTTTTCCAATCATAAAAAATAATAAAAATAATAATAAAAAATAAATAAATACAATAAAATAAAACATACAGTGTATACAACCATGCTTTTTCTGAACAGTGCTACTGTTAGGGAAAGGGTAGTTTTGTAAGACACAGTTATAGGTTTGGGGTTAAGAGCAGTGACAGGCTTAGGATTATCACAAATGAGTAAGGTGGATGGGGGGGTGTTGCCATTATAGCTCACCTTACTTGTGTGCACTAAACCTCATCCTGACTCTGCAACTGCCATTAATTCCACTCTGCACAGTACACTACAAGAAAACATTTCCCTAACAGTACGACTATACCAGACACTTGGAAGCACTACCCAGACATAGCACATATGCACAACACTGAACTAGTCCCCTTACCTAGTCCTCACTGTAACTTAACATGCAAATACTTGCGCATACACCCCTTCCCCAATGCAAAATATCTTGGTGCATCCAAACGTTTTGAGATTAGTTAACAAACCCCACTTACCTGCATGCAAGCAAAGCTCTCACAACAATGTCAGTGTTAATAGAATGAACGTTTCTTACATTCTATAACATGCACTTTTCAAGGAAATAAAAAAAAAAAAAAAAACACCAGTTCATTTTGGCAACATTGTGTGATTCAAAATGGTAAACTGCAACCATTTGCCCCTGTATGTTTGGATTCTTCTGCTGTAAATGTCAACAGTAAGGAAACAAATATTAAGAAATTTAAGTAAAAGAGGGCATATTTGTTTTTTTTTTTTCACACGGTGATCTAAGAACATATATCACTGTAACTTCTATTATTTAAATACTTGCAGGTTTCAGCTGTTCAATATAGAATCTGTTTTGCTCAGTGAATCATTTATACAGTTACTGGTATAAGAAACCCTGGTTGGTTAAGCAAAATAATACTGGATATAAACTGCATGTTTGGAGGTCTGTTTTACTGATTTTCTTTCTTTTAACCTCTGAGCTGATGTCATCTGAAAGGCTAAGTATACTAAAATCTGTTAGAAAGATGTATCGAAGCTCGGACATTGTTCATTTTATACTTCCATTTAATCTCAAACGCATAACACAGATCATTGAGAAAAGAAAGATGATTTTTGTACTGCATTTCGAAACTTTAATAAGGTAATTTCATTCTGTGGGTTCAGAATGACTTAATTGTTTGTGGGTTTAGAAAGACAAGGAGATAACTAGCATGACTGGATTTTGATTTCCTTATAGCTTTATCTATTTCTTGTTTATATAATATTGGTGAAAGCTGTTTGTCAGCAAAGGTCATACAATAACATGTGTACTGCATGTTAACCAACTAAGAGAGAGTTATGATAAAAAAAGAAAGCCAAAAAAGTGAATCACAGCACGATGAGAAGCTGATGTATCTGAATTTTATGGAAAGTGCTCTCAGTTTTATAACACACTTCTCTATTTGACTTGTTTACGGTGCTGAATGAAATATATTGATTACCTTGAAGGAATCAAGGTTTTCATTATAAAAGGTGTTAGCAGGTATAAAAGCTTTTGAAAGCTTTTGCTCATTCTCCCACGTGAGAGCCTTAAGCATCAAGAACTGAAAAGGCTTGCAATGCATGGCGTTATTTGCAGCTAACATTTCATTCTTTCTATCACTGTGCTTGAGGGAAAGGTGCTATGCTTCGCTCATTCAGATTGATGCACTTAACTTTAACTTACTTAAACTGATCCATGTTGATGTAATGTTTGGCTTTCTGCATCATAATGCTTTCTCTTGAATGCAGGTTCCTTGTGAAACATCTTTGTTCTCATACATGGACAAAATACAGACTCACATGACTAGTAATGTAAAGGGGAATTTAAAATGGCCTTACATATACTATATTGAAATGCATTTGTGAAAATGTGCAACATGGATTCCACATTCATGTTTGCCTGGACTTGACTGATTTCCGTTGTAGCATGCAGGAATAATATCTTCTACCCATTCCTCTCAACCTCTTAGGGCAAGAAATCTGGGCAAAACATACAATAATGGGGAGACAAATGCCTAAAAAGAGTCACATTTTAAATATTGCTCTTATAATTTTAGAAAGTAATGTAAGTAAATCAATAAATGGATAAAGAAAATTGGATTGTGTCAGTGTTAAAGTCCTGACTATGGTAGGGATGGTCTAAGACCACATGTAGTCACCAGATGTTCAGTGATGGTCTAAGACCACATGTAGTCACCAGATGTTCAGCAATGTGAATGAGCAGGTGATGCCAGCTCAGCTGCCATTGGAGGAGAGAGGCTGTCTAGTGCATTGCAGTAATGACACCTGATATATACAGTATGAAAGCACTTGGAATGGGGACGTGCTTAACTCAGTCAGGTCATTTCTCCATGGCAAAACTCATGAAGTGTGTGTATGAATAAACAACCTCATAGATGAAGACATATCGAGGTCTTGTATTTGCAACACATACATCACTCAACATTTAGGACCAGAAAACAATACAATACATCATCAGTGCATAGGAGGATCATGACTGGCTCTCACCCCAGTATGGGCAAACAATAGATGCAGTCCTCACAAGGGCTAATTGCTCATTCGAAAGACAGATGTGAAGAAAGCTTTAAAAAATGAAAAGAGACATACAGTGCACTTAATTTCTACCAATATTTACATGTCCCCTTGTCACACTAAGGTACAGAGGACTAAAGCCTTTTCTGTCACCCAGACAACAACTGCTTAACTTGAGGCACAGGTGCTGGTGGTGATACAAGGGAGAGAGAGAGAGTATGAGCGGCCAGTGCTGGTCTCCCATTCTTTACAGAGATAGGCAGCCTAAGCTCACTTTAGTATTGTAGTGGTAAAAGCCTGGTTAGCTCCTTGCTGCAAATGGTTGCACCACTTAGTTGGAGGATGCTTATGCATAGAAGCATGGAGCTTATAAAGATTGCCATATGGAGGCAGTATGGATCAGGAAACACTCTGTGACAGCAATATGATTCTGCCCTAGCATCCTTAATATTCTTACCGACCCTGGAACTGGGTTCAGGTTGAAGTCAGGGCAGGCTGAGGCACATCTGGTAGACCCTGCAAATGAGAAGAGGAACTAGAGGCAGCTAAGGGTGAGTAAAAAATTACAAGTTCTCCATGTGAAAAACCAACAATGCCCCCCCCCCCCGGAAAAAATGTGTTTGAGAAAAATAAATATTGCCTATGTCCATGTCATTTGTATATCCATATATAACAGTTACTAGTTTTTTATTTAAAAAAATATTTATTCTTCCTTTGCACCCATTCATACTTGTTCACCATTAGCAGAGTAATTTCCTAACCCTGTTCTCCTGTGATTATCATCAGCAGCAGTTTAACAAAGGACAGTAGGTCAGGTTTTTAAATTATTTTGTGGGTAAGGCAATGCCATTATTATGTAAAACAACTGATATTTATTGATGCAATTATGACAGATTTTAATTCTTATTCAAAAATGCTAAACATGCCTTTATTAGGAAAAAGTTTAAATAATGTCAGAAATTGAATTACAGAAATAAACACTTACTTTTGTAGGTGAGAATGATACCTTACAGTAAGGGAGCATACAATCAGCACTTTGCCTGAGGATATTAGAACATGGTCAATGGATAAGGAATATAACACTGCTGATAAAATGGGCAACATGGTTGTTTTCTACCTAGCTATCAGGTTAAAACTGACCAAAAAGGTAGAACAAAACACTTTAATAAGTAAAAAGAAATCCATGGTGGCAGTCTAAACCTTTACAGTAGGTTTCATATGCAGTGTGAGAACCAGTCACTTTAGTGCATATCACAGTCCTGGAATAAAAGGTTAACTACCATGGAGAGGACAAGAGTCTAGTTTTAGTAGGCAATTTTGCATCAGAGGCAGATTTCTTGTTTGATTTTCTTGGGTGACATTTGTGAATTTAGGCTGATGCCTGCGAAGCACAGCACAGCTTGTATTCGATGCAGTTAATTTATATTAATATAAAAAATATATACACAGGAAATGTGCCTGGTATTTGCTCTGTGACTACATAATAGCTGGTACTTGGCTAGGCGGTTCTTATGAGTGGTGGTGGCATTTGCTTCATAAGGGTGGATTTGGGTTGAGGGCTTGTTTGTCTGTGGAAACTTCAATGGTTTAGTGGTACTTTCCTCCGACTATAGTGTTCAGGGTCATCAGTTTGACACTTGGTATTACTGTTTTGGGGGGGGTTGGCAGCATTTTCATTTTATATTCAGAGGTTCACCATACTGTTAGAGGCATACCATAGAGGGCATTATGACAACAAGGCTGGTTGTTCCAGTATTCTGCAATAGCATTTACTGGGTTGGTACAGGTGGGATGGGGACCTAGTGGGCAATAATTGGGAGTTAGTGACAGTTATTTTTTGTTTTTTTTACTTTATATTCTCATTCCTTTAATGTCAGGGAACAGTATTGGTAGTACCTCGGTTTGTGAGGTTAGTGAGCTATATTGGTGGTGGTCTCATTGTCCAGGTCAATATGTAGCTGTGGGAATGTTAACCAATCAAGGGTACAGGCTTCACAGAAAGTCTGGATGTGGTTTCATATTTTGGTCTATTTTCATAAACCGGTGATTTTATAAGCAAATCATTGGTAACAGAGCTGTTGTATTTGGGTGCACCAGTGTTTGGTCTTTGCTAGGCTTCGTGGAGGTTATTTGGGGCTCTGGAGGGTTTTCTATGACTGTTCTGCCCCTTGGGGAACTCTGCTTATGTCTGGCCTCTGTTAGAGATGGACTCATATCCTGGTTCATGGGTCCTTTTTTGAGCCACTTGCCTGTCCGGTGGGTGACTTGGGAGTGTGTACTGGATTTTGGGATTTCGTTTACAATGTTTGAGTGGGTGGCAGCGTCAAAGGTTTTTTGCCAGGTTATTATACACCATTTTGTTCTGTCCTTTGTGTTGATGTCTTTCTCGAAGCAGCTCATTACATAAGGCACAGGGTTTACGCACAGCTTGTTCACTTTTGAGAGGCAAGGTGTTTATTGTACGGTATGCATGGTACGGATGGAACAAGCTTCATTTTGGTGACCTGAAGGAAAGGCTTTTGAACCGTGCTCAAGGCAGTGTCAATGGACGTTCCGGTTGTTTGGGTGGTGCACAAGGTTACTGATGCGGGAGTACAGAATTAATGATGGTCAGTGCTTCTGTGAATTGGTATTGACAGGTGAAGGGTTCTGCTTGTGTGTACATTGTGGGATTGGTTCACTGTGATGTTGTAGGTACTCTGTCTGTGTATTTGGAGTAGTGAGGCATGGTGGGTGTAGGTGACAGGATAGGTAGGATGGGACATGTGATTGTTGGGGTTGGGGATTGTTTATGGGGAACACCCTGTATGGTTGTAGGCCTTTTTATTTGTAAGGTAAGGATTTGCTCAGGAGGTTGGATTGAAGTGTGGTGAACAGCCTGTATGGTTCTAGGCAATTTTATTTGTAAGGTAAGGATTTGCTCGGGAGGTTGGGTTGATGTGGGGTGAACAGGAGGTTAACAACTGCTACTTTTTTAGTTCCTGGGACATTTCAAGGCTGGTGTAGTGGGGTAGTGTAGGGTTATTGGGAGGATAAGGTATGTTGGGGTTAAGTTATAACAGGGTGGGATACTGTTTAAGGAGAGTTTTGGACTTTTACTTGGAGGGAGTGTAGCACCAATTTCAGGATCAGGGGTGGTTGCTATGCTAATGGCTCTGAATTTTAATGAAAGAACCAGGTTCAAGCATGTAAGATTACTCAATCTAGTGAGTGGCGTATATTGCTTTTAATTAGATGAGCATGGGTAGATGTCACCTTCGTACACAGGGACGTAGGTATAGCCGTTGAGGGAATTTGCATTGGGGGTTGTAATGTTATTAGCATGGTTATGGATGGTTTTAATGTTCTTGCCCTAATTATGATTAGCAATTTGTTGAGAGATCAGGGGTGGGTTAAAGAGTGATAATATTGGTAGAATAAGTCTTTTAATGCAATGATTAGCTATGTTGTGGGGTTATCATTTCTATCATTAATAGGTGAGATTAAAAAAAATTGTTTATGGGAAACTTAGATATTTTTAAGTTTCAGTGGTGTCACATTTCTTTGGAAGTGCATTTATGCAGTTGATGAATGAGTGATACACTGGGTGGTGGGATTATGAGTTGTATTCACAGTCTTTTCATTTACAGATCACGCTGAGGTTGCAGATGGAGACGCATTGCATGGAAACTGTGAGGTAGTTGGAAAGACTGTGGACTTGATAGGCGAGAGAGGAGGCTGAGGAATGGGTCAGCTGTTGGAGTGGTATGGAGGAGGTCTCACATTCTAGTAGTACCACCGTATGGGGAATTTGTCTGTTGTGTTTTTCTTTCTTGCAGACACAAGATAATGTGATTTAGCTGGTGTGGCAAGCATTGGTATTGTATTTCACAATGGATTACGGCTAGCTGGTGGGTTGAGAAGTGGGGTTTGTGCTGTTAAGTCTACGATAGTGGTTGAAGTATATTCTTGTTTATAATGGGTAGTTTGGTGTAGATTTTAGAGATTTGAGATGCTTACTACATTCATGGGACAGTATATGGAGATGAAATCTGACGTGAGGGTATGCAGCGGACTTGGCCTGTTTTAAGTGGCAGTGGGCAAAGTGTTTGGTTGTGGTTGATGGTAATTACCCTGAGTTAGTATTGGTTACTGGGGGCGATAGTAGGATGGCCTTTGGGCTGTTATTATATAAAGCCACTGATGGAGATAGTTGACTATTGACTGTGGGTGGTTTCAAGTGGTGGTGGTTTAACTTCTGTGAGGGATCAGGAGTTTTACACTCAGTCGTGGTCTATAGGTGGTGTTATGTACGTGCCAGGGTTTATAACTTTGAGGGGTGTTGGGTTGCTTGGCTTGGGTGATGGATAAAAGGAGGGTTGAGGGGATAGTGGGTATTTGGTTTAGGTGCTAAACTGAGATAGGAGGTTCATCTGGGTTGTTGAGCGTTTTGGTTCATTCCAGTTGTCAATATAGAATTTGTAGGGCTTTTCATAGATTGCTAAATGTCATGATGGCTGTTTTTTTTTTTTTTTAAACATTTTTGTTTTAATGGGTGGTTGGTGTGATGTCAGGACTGTATTGCATTATTGTTTAGGAGGTTTATTTGGTCATTACATTCATTTGCTGATAAATGAGGTTACAGGGTGGAAGGATGGTATGCATTTGCTCTGAGTGGTTTTCACTGGCAGTGGGCATACTGTTTGGCTGTCCAGTTGGCACTTACAGCCCTTGGATTCACTGCAATGTTCCATTGGTAGTGAGGTAAGGATTGTTTAGTTCATGCGCAGTGGTGAGGCTAGGTGTATGAGGTTATGGTTGCTATCTTGCCATAGGAAGGGATCACTGTTTTGTTTTCAGCTTTTTAGGTATCAGCAAATTTCAGTAATTATGTGTGGGTTTTAGGTGGTGATGACTCGGATACAACTTGGTTAGGGGAGGGTATACACTGAATGATGTTTGGACCAATGTCCTAATGGTGGCCAGGTTGCTGGAAGTGGGAACAGCTTGGCTAGGCTGGTGGGTGGAGAAGAGAGGCAGGTTTGCCCTCATCTCTCCCCATCTGGTGTTGGAAAGTGAGCGGTTGTGCTATGTGATAAGTAAATAAGGAAGCAAAGCTGCTTATCTGGTTGGTGGTGTGATTCAATAAAATGAAGGTGAGCTGGTACACTGACTTGTAAATGCAAGGATAAGTGAGCAAGTGGGGGATGCTCCTTATGCAAGGGTGAGCGGTTATGCTGCTCTTATAATTATTTATTTTATGTTCTCTTTCATGGATGTTATCTGTCTCATGTTTGGTTGAAATTAATAACTATTGATTAACAATCATGTTTATTTGAAGTTCAATAAAGGTCATCAAATGTCATTCGGTGTTGTGTGTTTATTGAAGGAGACTGGGACAAATGTGGTTTGGAACAGACCAATTTGCCCCGAGACCTCTTCAGGTGGGGATAGAGTAGCAGGAATTAAGAGGATAAGGGAAAGATAGGGTTAAATGGGATGGAGGGATATGTGGGAGGAAATGAGGTAAGATTAGGGAGGGAATTAATGGGTTTAGGCTAATGTAACCAGGGTAGGAGTCACATTTTTGGCGTGCACTTTCTACCCTCCCTCCCTTCCCCTTTTTATTGTGGGGATGGTGGTTAGTTCACTTTGGGTAGGGCAGAGAAGAGGGGCAGGTTTGCCATCTTCTGTTCCCCCCTCTGGTGTTGGAAAGTGAGTAGTTGCGCTACCTGATAAGTAAATAAGTAAGCAGAGCTGCTTATCTGATTGGTGGTCTGATTCAATAAATTGAAGGTGAGCTGAAACGCTGCCTTTAAATGCAAGGATAAATGAGCAAGTGGGGGACGCTGATTATGCAAGGGTGAGTGGTTACGCTGCTCTTATCATTATTTATTTTATGTTCTCTTTTCATGGATGTTATCTGTCTTATGTTTGGTTGAAATTAATAACTATTGGTTAACAATCATGTTTATTTGAAGTTCAATTATGGTCGTCAATGTCATTCAGTGTTGTGTGTTTATTGAAGTGGACCGGGATAAATAATACCTCAGCAAACATTCTAATAGGAAATGACACTGTTGTCTGAGTGTGTTATTTAGATAGTTACATGCAGCAAGCCATGGAAACATGCATGGGAAAGGTAGCAGAGGGAAAACCAGGACATACACAAACAACAAATGCCACTAATGTGGCTACATTAGGGAAAGAGATAGATAGTAGCATGAAACCTGAATCTGAAGCATATCCAGAATGTACACTATTTCCTTTGTGAGGGGCTACGTCAGAAGAAGAGAAGGTTGACAACAGTACTTTTAAATCTGAAATACATTTGCTGGAAAATTCTATATTTCCACTGGAAAGGGAACTGGAAAGGGTCACAAAAATATAACTAAGAAAGATAAGGTTCTTAGCTCCCATCTTATTGCCCTTGAGCACAGTGACAGCAGGACTCCTGACTCTCAAGAGTGTCTGTATATTGGGACAAGGAGTTGCTGTAAAGAAGATGGCTCCTAAAGTAAGGTACATGCAGAAGACATACAAATTAATCTTCACATAAATATTAATATCATAGCAATTTATCATTTCCCCAGAAAACACCCCATCTGCCATTGAAGAATTTATTGGATGGTGCTCTTCTCCACTCACACATGAAACCATAATTATTGGTGATTTCAGCCTAGACTGGAATACAATTGTTTCCAACAATCCCTCACATCACATCAATTAATTTTCAATCCCACTTGGATGGCAAACACTCCAATGAACACTCGATCCTGGACTGGGCCTTCATCAATTCCAAACCCAATACCCATCGTTCAGGTTGTTTTCCTGACAGCCTAAGCGATCACCACTCAACCTTCCTATTGAAACAAAATCTCTCTCCCCTTGGAATAACCACATACAAATTCACCTGCAGCAAAACAAATTTTAATAAAGAACTTTTCTCCACCTTAATCCAACAAATCAATTGCCCCCCCCCAAAAAAAAGTGTCTGCAACTTGACCTAGCAGTCCAGTATTTTAATGACAAATTCCTCTCCACTCTTAACACACTATCCCCCCTTAGGAAAATCTGGACAAAGAGCAGTATCATCCTCTGCCTCTCCTCCAACACCAAAAACCTTCTCAAAGAAAGAGACAAAGCATGGCATAACCATCAACTTTCTAAAAACCCTGTTATGTTCCAACATTACAAGCAACTCCTCAGCTTAGCAAAAAAACAAATCAAACATGGCAAGATATAATACAACACATATATCCAAAACAAATATTTCAATAATCCAAAAAAATTCTGGGGATCCATCAACCAACTCTTAAATCCTCACCACATAGCCACTCCAAGCCCTAAGCTAACAATCTTTCCAGACAACATTGCCACTCAATTTAATAAACACTATATTAATTCTATACTATCACTTGTAAAGCACAGTAATACCCCTCAACTATTATTACCCCCAAATTTCAAAGCAAAACCTGACTCCTTCAGCTTTCAACCAATACAAACTCACCACATAAAAAAAACTCCTAACTAAACTCAAATGCCTTTCCCCTGGTCCAGACCAACTTCCTAATGAATACTTTAAACTTGCTGCAGGAGCTATTTCATACCCCATATCCATTCTGATAAATCAATCCATCACTGAGCAATATGTCCCATCTATTTGGAAAGCATCCTACATCATCCCTCTTCATAAAGGCGGTACCTCTCTAGATTTAGCCAACTACAGGCCCATTGCCATCCTCTCCACTCAAGCCAAGATCTGGTAAAAATGTATTCATTCTCAACTCCTTAACCACCTCTTAAAAAACAACCTCATAGCCTCCATCCAGCATGGCTTCCATCCAAACACAGCACTTTAACTGTCCTCATTAGTTTCATGAACACAGTGAACCAGCATAGAAACAAAGGCCTACTTACCTCCGCCATATTTCTGGACCTATCTAAGGTCTTTGATATGGTCTCCCACAATAAACTTATTTATGAGCTAGCCTCCCTCAACCTCTTTCATTCAACCCTTTCATGATTCATCAGCTACTTGTCCAATCACCAACAAGCTGTGAAGTGGCAAAATGAACTACCATCCTTCCCTTCTTTGTCGGAGTACCTCAGGGCTCTATTCTTGGTCCCCATCTTTTCACCATATTTACAAATAAACTAAACAGTGCCACACATCATGGTAACTTAGTCCAATATGCACATCACTCCTCCTCATCTGCTGTGCCCTATCCCTATCAAGTCTTCTCACCAAAACCTAGCAATCCTTCCTCAGCATTGAAATATATCTCAACAATTCATAATTCCTCCTCAGCCCTTCTAAAAATAAACTAGTGCTTTTCTCTAATGGTAAAAAAAATCCTTAGATACAACATCCTTTACTATTTTTTCTTCAAATAACACCCGCATTGAGCCTGTCAAATCTGCAAAGCTTTTAGGAGTCACCATTAACAAGGACCTCAAATCTGACAAACATTTAGCCCTTGTCATCAAGAAAGTACATATCAAACTAGGCTCACTGTATAGAATTAAGCCCTACATGACCACCCATACTAGGCTTGCCATCAGTAGGACTCATGTACTTTCCACTCTCCTTTATGCCTCAACCATTTTTACAAACTTAAGAAAATGTGACATCAAACTAGACTCCTTTTGCCATAAACTGGCCAAATTTGCCAACAACCAACCTACAAAACCCACCATCGCACTATACTTTGCCAATTCCATTGGTTGGAAATGCCCAACTTACTAAACTACAACCTATTAGTACTAATACACTCAACCATATTCCACTCAGAGAACTGTCCATTTATCATCAAACTAGCTCAACCTTATTATAGCAGTAAAACTTTAAGGTCTTCCAGCAAACTACTTCTGAAGGTCAGCAAGTCTAACAACAGTTATGGTGATTCCCTTTACTCAAACATAGTTGCCAAAATTTGGAATAACATACTTTAACACATTCTCAACACTAATAACACCTCTAAATTCAAACAACTACTAAGAAAACATCTAGCTAACAACTGGCTCTGTTCCTCAACAAAATCTGACAAAATCCCCACAAAGACCCATTTCTAATACACTTTCTTTACCGACCCTCCTTCTTCCTATTCACGCCTTCACTTATGTATTTCTACCCATCTTTCTTCCTTTCTTCTACCCTAGCTGGTTCCCTATTTATTTCAGCAAATCCTAAAGTTTACCAATGTTAACTTAACCAATTCTTTACCTACCTCGCTACTTCCTTTCTAGGTAACTTATGTACTGCATGAATATTTGAGACAAAAATGTATGTAATCCAAATTCAGACACGGTTTAAAATTTGTACTGTTTGTTTTGTTTGAGGCATTGTAATTTGTTGTATTTGTTGAGGTTTTCTCCCTGGGACTCTGCTGAAAATGGGCCAAACTGGGCTCAGTTGGACACTCCTGGTAAATAAATAAATAAACAGTTTGTAGTCCCAAGGGCCTACCATTAGATAATTATGGCGATATCCCATGACATTACTTTTTTTTCAGTTGATGCTTGTATACAACATACACAAGTAATGCTTAAGAAATGTTTTATTGTAAAAGACATGCAAGTGTACAAGACATTTGAGCAGTGTAAAAAAAAGTTGGCAAGTCATGGCACCATTACCTGTTACAAAGCAACAATTTCAGAAGGCATCCATGTATATTGTAGGCCTTTTTGAACCCTAAACACTACAAGTAAGAGATACATCTTAGTAATGGTAGGTCATGCTTCTAATTATCATTTGAGGCAGAAGATGTTATTTTACAAATTTTCAGTAGATTGATTTTTTTTTCTGGAAAATACTTATGAGCACAGGGCTGACTTTATGCTATATTGTATGACCTGAATTTGAAGATTTGACAATCAAGCTAGTTAACCCTTCCCCGACCTTCCTCAAAGGAATTTTTTTTTTTGTGGAGAAGTTTAACTGTATTCTTTAAAATTATTCTGATTGTATTTACAGACCAGTGTAAACAAGAATAGGAAAAGTACCTACCTCAACTTCTCTTTGCATGCACAAAGGGTCTCAAGAATCCACCTTTTTGCCCTTTGAGCAACACTTTGGCCAGAGGATAATAGAACCAATACATGTAATTTATAAATGGAAAAAGTAACATACTTTGGTCAAAGCAGGAGTGGTAGAAAAATTCAATCAGAGTCTGCCAGCATGATATACCTCTGCTAACAGAAACATAGGAAAGGAAACTTCTCTGGACCTACAGTACCAAACCTGCTTCTGTCATAGACCTTACTCAATAAATAGACCAGATATTAGATTTTGAGTAGGCTTTCTATAAATTCAAGAAGTAAAAAGAACTAGCTAGCCATAATTATAGCTTGGAGTTTATAATGCAAGTAGATGCCTGCAACTATAGCTGTAGATTTATACTTAGCCAGAGCTCGTCAAAGGCAAAAGAACATCAAGTAGTGGTGCACGATCATTATAGACTGCAAACAGGAGAGGAGTTTTGTGCAGCTGTGGAGAAGGAATTTTGAGAACAACGTATGCCCTTCAAAACCTTCAGTACTACCTAAATTGTAAAAAATTCATAGTAGTTACAGATCATAATTCCTTGAAGTACATATGTAGAACCAGTGGACAGTTCAGAAAACTTCTTGGCTGAAGTTTTTGATTACATACCTTTTACATATGGTGTCAGTCAATGCAAATTTTATAACATTCAGTCCTTTACCACAATTTTCACATTTTTGGTAGTGTCATAACAAAACTCACTTGAATTGTGCTGTGAGGAGAGATGTAAAAAAAAAAAAAAGCAGTACTATGCTAAGGCATATGTATTAATTTTATCTTCATAAAATTGGGGTTTATGTAAGACTTGTGAAATGTAACATATATAAAAAGAATAGAATGAAAAAAATCACTTTATTCAATGTTACACTGGTTTAGTAGAAGAGTAGCAAAACTGTTGAAATGCAAGCTAAATGCGCTTCTCAATTTTTTATGTATGTGATGTGCTTAGATGACTTATTTGGACACTAGCTTATTGGATTCAGCCTCACCCCATCCACAAAGAATCTGAACGCAGGATAAGAATTATCCCCTTTTGAATTAAAACAAAAGACTGTTCTGGACCTCTACTTAGATTTAACAACTGTTTGACAGTGCAATACCATCTTATTTCTGTACCGTGTAGATGGATTGCATTTATGGACAGAGCTCAGATTGAATTCCATTTGTTAGTGGAAGTATGAAACTACATTTTGAACTTATATTACAGAGGGTTTTCTCTCCAGCTACTGGAGAAAAACAAATCTAGATAACCCCCGGGATTCATGAACCTTGCGCCAGGCGCCAGCATAGCGTCGGCGTTATAAAGGCAAATATGGCCACCGAGCGATTCAGGTATGAAGCAATCCCACGTGCACTACCGGCGTGCGCCGGACCTGCACCGCCCCCGGCGTAGGTATGCTAATCACACTGTGTGCAGTATTGCACCATGCAAATGAAGGCAAATAGCGATCCACGAAGTGAGGCATGCGTAGCGTAAGGGCACGGCAATGTAAACCAAAAAAAAACGGTTTACATTTACCCAAACATGACCAAGGAGTAACGGAAGGCTGTCAACGTCAGGTATCATACAGGTGCAATATGCCAATGGCAAAAGGCACCGAGAATGTCCAAAGAAAACATGCACAAACTGTAAATAATGACAAAAATGTCATGTACGTAGAAACCACAGCAGAACCCCCGGATATGTGTACAGAAGGTGCAAAGCAATAAAATAATATGACAATGTCCTAAAAGAGCTGTATAATACACATCAGCTGTACAGCCACCACACACCATAGTATGTATGGAAAGCCTCAACCCCAGCGCAAGGGTTGTCAAGGAGTGGTGGCAGTGTTCGGCGCCGTAACCATGTATTAGCAGTCAATGCCATGCAAATGAGGCAGATAATAGTGAATCGCAAAGCTGGCGCCGGTGTAAGGATGGAGCAAACGGCGCAGTGGTACTACACCGAGGAGTGGCCTACACTACATACATGTCAATCGCAGAGGGGAGTGCCACTGTAGGAGGAAGCATATTGGAGGCCAGCAAACCTGGGCTGTACAATGCACATCACAGCAGCAGGACCGGCGTGTGAGGAAATAGATGCGCTGAGATTACATAATGCGCGCACAGATGCATGTGCACGAGGATGACTACGTTCCCCAACCCAGTCATGTGACGGGCTCCCCGTCAACAACCACGGATATAGGAAGGTAATGCGGAGAATATGAGGAAATGCGGAAGCAGTGTAATTGGAGCCGTAATGAGCAATCAACACCAATCAATCCAGGAAGGGCAAACGGCGGCAGCTGACAACTCTGCATGCAGACTCCTGCATAACGGGAAAGGGGAGGCATATGAATGCAAAGATAGTAGGGGATGTAGTAGAAATGCAAAGAGCAAAGAACCGAAATAGCACAGCCAAGTACAGAGGTAGCATAACTGCGGCTGCAGATAAAATGCATCATATGCCATGTGCCTGCAGGATGCAGTAATGTAAGATGCAAAGCTAAGCCAATGCAGGCAACTGTAATGTAACACTAAAGGCAATACCGTTGCAGTTGCAACCGTAAAACACCGAAAATAATCCATGGATACGGCTGCACAGACACACCCAATGACATCACCGGGTATACAGCACAACAGTATAAAGTGTGAATGCACACAACACACAGCGCGATTTCCCAAACGCCGCACCGTAGGGTGTAAACACACGGGGAACTTTTAATATGTATATGGTGGGTGCCGCCGTGGCCGTGATGCATAGGTATGTGGCAGAGACAGACGGAGTTGCGGAGGACAGTGCTGACAACTACCGTAGGCCTCACAGGAGAAGGAGAGTGTTCAGACCAAGGGTGACCTACCAGGGGCTGCAAGACCTGGAGATAGTAGAGCGCTACAGGGTGGACAGGGACACGTTACAGCAAATAGTGGAGCTGTGCTGGCCATGCCTGAGAACAAGAGACAACAGAGGGGAGCCCATCCCAGTGGACACAAAGGTATGTGTGAGCTTGCGAATACTGGCTACAGGTACCTTTCAAAGGCCAACCGGGGATATAATGGGTATCTCACAGGCATCAGCATCTAGGGTACTACACCAGTTCCTGGATGCCATGTTACGACATGCCCATGAGTATATAAACTTCCCCAGATCTCAGGAGGAGTTGGCTAGCAATATGCACCGCTTCCACCGTGTGGCACAATACCCGGAGGTACTGGGTGCGATCGACTGTACGCACATAGAAATCAAGTCACCACCTGGGGAGCAGGGTAGACGCTACACAAACCGCAAGGGATACCCCTCCATCAATTGCCAGGTCGTGTGCAATGCGCAGGGCATTATCATGGATGTGTGTGCTGGCAGCCCTGGAAGCTACCACGACTCCCATATCTGGCATGCCTCACAGCTGTATCAGGTATTCGCCAGGGGGGACATCACACAAGGTCACCTTGTGGGGGATGCTGGCTATGCACTGGAGCCGTGGCTAATGACACCCATCAGAAATGCACAAACACACATGCAAGAACGCCATAATGAGGCACACGCACAAACCAGAATAATCATAGAGCGTGTGTTTGGGATGTTGAAATCACGGTTCCGGTGCTTGGATACATCCGGTGGAGCCTTGCAGTACTCTCCAGGCACATGTGCCCACATATTCATAGTATGTTGTATGCTACACAATATGATTCTCTTGGAAACAGCTGCTGCAGGGACATAATGGTGTAGGGCCACCAAGCCCGCCACAACTGCCAAGGCAAGCACAGGCACAGGGCGTTCAGCGCCATGAACACGCTGTGCCAGCCCCAGTAGGTAGACGGAGGCGTACCCAATATGCCCACACCCTGGCAAAGAGGGAACGCATAGCACATACTTTGACAGCGTAGGCCCCATGGACTGACACCTCCTTACCTGCACACACAGTGAAATGGACGCCACACAAACATGTCCGCCCGTAATGTGTACCGTATGGCCGGACCTATGTGTGACTCCAACAAAGGCACCACCCAAACACTGCACACCCAATAGCCAGCAGAGCATGGAACGCCAACACCTCACCGCACGCCGGTTCTACAGCACACGGGTAAGCTGTATGCTGCCACTATCGCCGCAAGTCGACCACATATGTACTTATGTGCATACACAGATACGGAAATAGATATCAGTACACATGTAGAAATATATGTACACATACACAGATATAAAGTACAACAGGTTAATATGGAACCCAGGGATGCAAGTTCACAGATAAGTAAGACGCGAAATCTCCACATAGTAAACATAGTGACCAACAACCCGATCATCCGGGAGGGTGGGCAGAGCAGGGAACGCCAGCCATGGAAATGTCAACCTGCATCAATACATATCCGCGTGTCGGGATGATCACCAGTCCACGGTACAGTAACGGGATATGTGCGTGTCATATCCATAGGATATGAGTGCGGAGGTACATGCCGCCGCCAGCGATGCGGCCAACGTAGGTATTCTGTGCAACCGTCAGTGCGAAAGCGGCAAGCACACCAGTCAAGTGTACGTCATTATGAGGAACGTACCTCAGTTGGGGTCTAAAACAGTTCATGTTCCTCTCAGTTCCTCAAAGTTCCACATTGAAAATGTCTGTCAAACATTCATTGTTAGGAATGTATTTAAATGACATCCTGGTAAATAGAAAGTAATCATAGTAATTCATTAAAGGTTCTTCATTGTAAGTAAATCAGCATATTTTAACCATCCTATGACCTACTTAGCTGAAGTTGTTAGTATGCCATTAGTATGTGTTCCACATTATGCCCATTTGTTCCACATTAGTAATGTGTGTGTTCCTCATTTTGGAAATGGAAGGTTGAGAGCCATGGCGGCAATATGTGTATGTGTGAGGTGAGGTTGTCGTGTGTTCCGCTGTGTGTTTGTAATGTGTGTGCCACTGTAAAATGTGTATGTAGGTGACATGTCACAGGCGGAGTGTAATAACATGCATAGGCATACAGTACAGGAACCATAGGCGTATGTACAGCAGTACCCACAAAGTAGTACTGACATCTCCTCAGTGGCTATCTTGGCGTGGCGGCGAAATGATGCAAAGCGGAAATGTCCCAGAATGTACCACAGGGCCATAGCCAACAGGAGATGCAAAGGACGCATGTACAAACCATGACCGTATGTATGGCGGCCATATGGTAGACTCAACACGATACGTCGGCAACGTTACACAGCATCAGGCATGTACGGTGAAAATATGAATGTGCTATCCCGGCACCGATCGTGGACACTTACGGTCCCGTAAATACCGCTGTGTGTTCCACGACCGTTAAGTAAGCAAGCGCCACACGAATAGGAGGCTACCGGTAGCATACAGGCCGTCCCAAGTACAGGACCACAATCACCGTAACTATCAGTGACAAAATGCCAATGGATAGTAGGCACGGACGAACATCCGCAGATATATAACCGATGTGAAGGAGGAATACGTGCAGGAAGCACACATGCAGGCGATACCGACACCACACAACATCAACAAAACAAACATTCCCAGAACAACAGACAGGTAACCTGCAGCTCCCCAAGCAGGGATGGAGCACACACACAAGCATATCTTGTATGTATAAATGCAAGACCCACACCCCGTACCCGTCACCCACATCCGCAGATATACCCCATAGCACATATCAAAGGGATAACAGCTAAAACCGTAGCAAAAACATACAGGCAGTCAATGACAGCAGCATACCCGCAACAAGCCGCGTGGGAAACACTAGCAGCAGCTGATGCATCCCTGCATCCATTGTGTACAGGAATATAACAGCTATGTTACACATCTGAATGCACAATGCCATCGACAGACGCCGCCAGGACACGGACACCCACATGTCAAACAGAATACCATACCCAACACACACAATCCATGGCTAACACCACAGCGTAATGTACCTGACACCACACATAGCGTATGCAGCCACACAAACATTATACAATACATACCATCCCCACGAAGGTAGTGCAAATAACTAACGGCCACACGAGGAATGAACCATGGCCTAGTTTCCCGGGTAACGTACGAATGGAGGAGGATCACCAGTGATATGCGCATAAGTACACACCGAGGAACAGCTATTGGCGTGAGGAACCCACATGCCTCAGGTGACGACGAATAAAAGGAAGACTCCCTGGATATTCAAATCGTATGTTCATAACGAACACAAACGCTATTGAAAGGAAATACTGAGAGGAAGATATTGACGAATACAAAAGCGAAGGCTGGAAAGGTATGTCGAACCCACGAGATGTACTGATGTGTAACGCATGATACGTATGACTAATCTGCACTGTATGTGAACGATGTGTAAGTAAAGATACCTGTCCATTAGGCAGAGAGTGGTGAAAGGTGGTTATGTAATGCTAAGCATGGAGCATACCAGCGACTGTGGACAACGTGTGCAGAATAGTGCGACAACATGTACACAGACGTGATAAGTCAAGGTCCGGGATAGGGATTCAAACACAGAACAATGCCACCACCCACGCCGATGCTGTCAGTGGATATCGAACAATGAAGCCCCACAGCAGGGGATAGGCCATGTATGTATAGTGTCACAGCACACATGTGCATGGGCATATACCGTCGATGTCATACGGAATGTGCGCGCGACGTGCACGTATCCCACGCAGTAGGGGTGACTATGTCAATTATGTGTAATGCAAAGCTGTCATGATGGATATGTTCAGAAATCATAGACAGTATCACAGGCATAGCATGCATGATGGAGGGATGGCCTAATGTTATGTACATAAACAAGATATGTATGGCCTGCACATATGGGACAGTGTAGTAGCAGAATAGGTACCCAAAATGGAGGGAACAGCAAGTAACCATGTCCAAATGTTCTGTAGCAGGTGCAATGTGTGCCACTATGATGTCCGGCAGGGCCATGTGTAAACACATGTGCAATGTACACAGTAGTGTCACCCCCCCCCATGGTAGTGTCCACTGAACGGCAGAAGTGGATGTCAACTGTATGTCTATACAGTACTTCCGCTGTGGTGGTACCATGGGTCTGTGTCACCCTACCAGCAAGGGAGCTATCACATGACTAGTGACACAGTGTGCCCCTGTGGGATGTGCACAGGACCTATGTCCCACAGCACGATGTGTGTCCAGTCTGTAGAC